>NC_142934.1:36640210-36642710 GCF_046866305.1 Octopus bimaculoides
TCTGTGTGTGTGTGCATGTGTATATATGTTTGTATGTGTGTGTATGCATATATGTATGCATGTGTGTGCGTTTGCATGTATGTATGTATTCTGCATATTCCTGTGTTTGTGTGTTTTTTATGTATGCGTGTGCATGTCTGAGTGTGTGTGTGCATGCCTGTGTGTGTGTGTGCGTGTGTCTCTGTGTGTGGTTTGTTGCTATGTACCATGTTGGTATGTATGGGTGCACATCTCCATATGTGTGGTCATGTGCCTTTGTGTGAAGTAAAGTGTGTGTGTATATGTCGTCATGTGTTTCAGTCTCTATTTGCATGTGTGGTCGTCTGTTCATATACCCTATGTCCTACCTGTCTGTATGTAGACCTGTTTGTTTACATATACATACATGTGCATGCACACACACACACATACACCCACACTCACAGACATACATACATCTGTCTGCATAAAAGCCCATTAACTGTTCTACTTTACCTGTGTAAAATGTGGGTATGGGGGTATGATACCTATGTATATTTCCTATTTAGTATTGGGGAAGTTTCATTTATAAGGATGTACTCTCGTATTTGTCTTAGAGTTGGGTCTTTTGGGTTTTTGGATAAGATGCGGATGTCAAGTTGACCCAAGTTGCCTCCTTGCTGGTCTTTGGCATGTTGGTAGAGTATGGAGGACTGTTTTTTGTCGTCATATTGTCTCATATGTTCGTTTAGTCGTTCCGCAACGCTCCTAGATGTTTCCCATATGTATGTCATATTCAGGTCTTTACAAGCACCTTCCATGCATTTTATGCTGTAAATTACATTTCTATTTCTGCAGTTAATGCCAGGGCTAATCCTACATACCATGCAGTTATCATTGGTACATATGGTATTCTCAAAGGGGTACGTCCTACATAAAGCACAATAAGAAAATCACTCTCCCCAGACACAACAGAATATGCTTCAACACAAGAAATCACATAAAAAATCTTGCAAACCAAATCCGAAAACGAATTATATATATATATATATATATATATATATATATATATATATATATATATATAATAATAATAATAATATTAGGGACAAAATCCAAAATTACAGGTAAAAAACTCAATTAAAATCAATTTATAAAAAATTAAAATTAAATTGAGCCTTATAGATAAAGTATATATAAAATATATAGTTTTAGGGAAAATAACCAATTTTCAAGAACTCATCGATGAAAATCCACTATCATATATAGAAAAATTAATAATTAAAAGCACAATAAATGAGTATAATATAAAGTAAAGTAAATATCATAAGATAAATATAATAAAAAGATTACACGTGTTTCATAACCAATTTTCAAATAGAAAAGAAATTTAAATCGATTAAAATCAATTGAAATTATCGAAAATAAGTTCTATTCAAAAATATAGCTACTCGTCAGATCGTAAGTAGAACAATAATTAGATATATATCTCTACCAACAATAAGTACCAAATGAATTAATATGAAATACTTATTATATAAAGATAGAAAAATTATTTTAAAAATATCATAATATCAAAATAATAACCATTCAATAATCATCCCTTCATCCATTATAATAACATGTATATTATATACAAGAAACAAAATTAAACTCTCCCATGAAAAGGAGAGAGCAGAGAAGGAGAAGAGAGCAGGAGAAAGCATAAAACAAACCCCAAGGCTTTCTATAGATTTGCAAAAGAGACTGCTATGGCATAGTATAAAATAGGACCCCTATTCCTGCCTAATGGCTCACTGACTGCAGATCCCACATGGATAAGTGAAGTGCTTAGTACACAATTCAAGAGTGTCTTCACCTCTCCTCTGAGTCACATGCAGATAAAGAACCCAGCTGATTTCTTTGACAATAGCACTCAGCAGAAGGAGACTGCATCCATTACCTACATCGACATTGAAGATGAAGATGTGATAGCTGCCATAAATGAAATGAGCTCAAATTCGGCAACTGGCCCCGATGGTTTCCCAGCTGTCCTCTTAAAGTCGTGTAAACAAGAATTAGCAGGACCACTCCGGATACTCTTCCAGAGTTTCCTTGCAAATGGTAAACTTCCCAAAAAGCTGAAGGAAGGCACCATATGTCCTATCCATAAAGGTGGAAGCAGAGCAGAGGCTGGGAACTACAGGCCCATCTCTCTGACTTCACATATTAGCAAAGTCATGGAACGAATTGTCAGAAGGAGATTGATTGCGTTCCTAGAAGAAAATGACTTGCTGAATGAGACCCAGCATGGTTTCCGTCCAGGTAGAAGCTGCCTCACGCAACTCTTGCAGCATTATGACTGGGTCCTGAAGCAGCTGCTTGACCATTCAAATGTTGATGTGATATATCTCGACTTTGCAAAAGCCTTTGACAAAGTTGATCATGGCTTGATATGTCACAAGCTGCGAAACATTGGCATAGCTGGTAAATTAGGAGAGTGGCTGCATGACTTCCTGAATGGTAGAAGTCAGACAGTTGCAGCCAATGGAGAACTATCTAG
>NC_142934.1:36645210-36665210 GCF_046866305.1 Octopus bimaculoides
ACAGGAATGCCTGCACAGGTCGCCACTGCATGGTGCCAAAGGTGCCGTCCACTGCATCTCACATAAGAACAAGATACTGCAGCAGCCTCGGTTTCAGAAGACCTCAGCTCTTCAATGCCCTGCCAAAACATTTGAGAGACTTGCAAGACGTGGATATAGAGGTCTTCAAGACAAAACTCGACGCTTTCCTCTCCACGATACCAGACGAACCAATGGCTCAAAATGAGACATAGTTTAGGGCAGAGATGTCAAATTCTCTTATACACCAGATGTGCCATCAAAACTCTTGATTGGACTATATCAGGTGCAGGAGAAGAGTTATGCAAGGAGCGTGAAGAGAGCAAAGCATAAAGACGGAAAATCGAGGTGGTGCTCCAGCATGACCACAGCCACTCGGCTGAAACCCATAAATAAATAAAAAATATACATATACATATAAATACTTATATATACATATTTATATATACATATACACACACACACACACACACACACACACACACACACACACACACATATATATATATATATATAAATATAAAGTTGTAGTGAATTGTTAACTTAATGTGACAATCCCAATAAGGGAACACACTACTGCCGTTTAGCCCTAGGAAGCTGGACCGCTTCCTGTCGGCCTTGACACAATTACTGTGTCCTTAAGTTTGCGAGGGGGAGACAAGCTCCTCCACCCAGCCTAGCCAGCATTCAGGGACATGTTTCTGAGTCTTTGCTCGTCATCAGCCTGAAGTAGCCTGCCAATTCTCTTTATTACGATAATAAAATATCATACATAGATGGGACAATACAGGACACTACAAACATTTAAGAATTGTCATTTAGTGAGTCTTTTTAGCTTTTTTTAAAAAAAAAATATACGTTTAAAAATATATATATTTAAAAATTTTTTCTACAAAACTTTGAATATTTTCAATGGTTTACACCTAATTCCAGGGTACACCAGTCTACACCTTTGTATTTTTTCAGGAAAGTTTTAAGTAGGGCCGCTCACTCGCAACTTCCTTCCTACTTCCTTCCATCTTTCCTCATATACTCTTCTAGACAGGTGTCTTCTCTCCAGCCCTATCTTGCTTTTCAGGTGGTACCTGAAATAGTATAGCATTCCAGGGCCGGAGATGAAGGTTCTTGTCTTCATACCTTGCATTCGAGTTCTCCATGCACACTCTTTCATAACTGCGACTGTACATAGAAAACAAGCCTCACCTTCCTTAGGTAGTCCGGCGGGCGGTGCATTCTTAATCACAGACTCAGCCGATAGCTGTACTCTTCCTAGGTGCGACAGCACGTGTTCGACGTAAATTGTCATCTCCGAAAGATGGGTGCACTGAACAAGAGCGTGCAGGATGGTTTCCTTCTCCTGCCCGCATCTTGGACATTCGGGTGGCACTGAAATCCCGTGCCTGGACAATTTCTCGTGGACAGGTAAAGCATTCCTGAAACACTGCCAATTCAGGGATCTTTGGTAATTATCCAAATACCCCGCCCTGAAAGTGTTCCGAAACAGGTTGGATAGCTGGTTCTCATCGAGCCCCAGTGTCTCTCCTAGCACGTCGTCACTTTTAAACTCTACCAACCCTTTGTAAAACGCAGAGGTGGTATTCCCGCTGCCGGCCTTACCCGCCTTGTGGATTAGCTCAAGTGCCTGCCGGCATTCCTTTTGCCATTCAGTCGATTTCTGTCTTTTAATTAAACCAGGTTTAAATCCCTCTAGAGAGGCTGGTCGTGGAAAGAATTCCTCGGCGAGCAAATTCCACACCTGACCACCGTCCAGGTAAGACCAGAGATGCCTTAGTCTCAGTGCATATTTGCACATCAACAACCACGGCATCCCTAGGCCACCCTTTAACGGTTCCTGACAGCACACGGAGCGCCTCACAAGCGGCTTTCCCCTCCACAAAAAGCGGAAGAGAATCCGAACCAGCTTGTTTAGCCACAAATCAGGGCAGGGGACGACGATGAGGCGGTAGGTGATAACTGACGCAATAAACGTCTGCACCACCTCCGCCCTTCCTTTCAGGGACAGCGCCCTTCCAGACCAAGTCCGGGATAGCGCTTCTACCCTGTTCGTCACCTCGCTCCAATTTTTCTCCGTCTGGGAGTCCGGACCAAACCAAACTCCGAGCAACTTAACAGGGCCATCCGTCCAGTGTCCAACAACACTGGACGTTATCGGCTTGCTGCTCCAGGTGCCGAGCCGCAAGCCTACAGACTTGTCCATGTTAACTTTTGCCCCTGCCACCGTCTCGTATCTTCTGATTGCCTCTGCTATGCGAGGTAGCTGAGTCATCTTGGATACGGTGATGGTGACGTCATCCGCATACGCCGAAACACCTTTACCACATCCGATTTCATTAGTGGTGCTTCCCAACTTCTCCAACCTCCGCAGCAATGGCTCAAGAGACAGAACATACAGAAGCGGAGACAGGGGGCACCCTTGACGGACTGAACGCCTGATCTCAAACGGCTCCGACAGGTAACCGTTCACCTGAACCGTGGATTTGATGCCACCATAAATGGCCTTGATCCAACCGCGGAAGTCCGGGCCTAGCCCAGCCGCCTCAAGGACTGCCGCCAGGTACCGATGATCAACCCTATCGAAGGCCTTACTTTGGTCTAAATGGACCAATGCCCCACCTTTACCGGAAACTTTCCCCACCCTGTCTAAGGTGTAGCGTAAGAGATGAAGATTGTCCTGGATCGACCTGCCAGGAATGGCACATGTTTGCACCCTCCCGACAAGCTTATCCGCGACAGCCGTCAACCTTTTTGCTAGCACCTTGGCCAAAATCTTTAACTCTACATTCAGTAGAGTTATGGGCCTGAAATTACTAATATGGTCCCCCTTGCTCGGGTCTTTTCTGACCAGCGTTACCACTCCCCGACTCACAGAGCAGGGAATTCTCCCATTCTGTTGCCAGTTCGTGTACACGCCAGCCAGCAAGTGTCCGAACAAGTCCGGCACTGTACTATAAAACTCGTAGGGCAGACCATCCAGTCCCGGCGACCTGTCCCGCGCACTCTCTGCCAGTACCTCTTTGACCTCCGCAGCTGTGATCGGCCCTTCACAACGCCCCACCTCACTTGCTGAGAGTCGCGGTCCGTCAGCCAGGACATCCCTTAAGGGCTCCCCATGGTCCAACGTCTCGTTTGTCCCAAACAACCGTGCGAAATGCTGATGAAAGGCCTTCTGCATCTCCTCCTGTCCTTCGATCCGGCGCCCCTGTTCGTCAATTAAAGACTGCACAGAAGCATTTCTGCCTCTCCGACTCTCCACATGACGGGCCCATCCGGCAACATTAAAAACCTTCTCTGCCTACCGCGCGTAACTTAGCCCTGACTCTACTACCTTCGTGTTTGGCTTGGAGGTGACGGAATAATACCGACCTCGCCGCCAACACTCTGGATGCAGAGCCTGATACTATGGCCTCCTCTAATTCCTTAGTTAGATTCCCTTCTACTCTTGCTCTCTCTAAACTTAGCTCTTTACTAAATCTAAGAGACTCTAAACGTATGGCTCTTTTGAGGGCGCACCACCATCTGTTATTAACGATGGCTCCGCATAATGCCCTCTGCACTAATTCCTTCACCCGAGCACGGAAGACTTTACTAGTCAAAATAGACTTGTTCATCTTCCAGTACCCGGGTCCCTGTCTATGACACTTAGCTAACTGTATCCTACATGTCACAAATTTGTGATCCGTGTAGGAAGTACAGTGAAATTGTGGACAACTAACTATATCCCTATCACTGTCTTTTATAATCACCCTATCTAAGTAAGACCTCTGTGAACCGTCGTTATTAGACCACGTCCACTGTGGAACGAACGGTTCATCCAGTCTATAGCGGTCTACTAGTTTATAGCTTGCTAGTAGCCTTTTTAGGCCAGGGCTTTCCCTTCTATTGATTGAGCCACCACTATCCACTTGCGCGTTGAGAATAGCGTTGAAGTCTCCTGTTAAAACTAAAGTTTTCGACGTCGCTAGGAAATTTTCCAAATCTCGAAAAAAAACCGTTTGTCTATTTTCTTGCGGAGCATATAGTGCTACCAACCTGAAAGACTGCTTATTCGCGTGTGTCACATCCAGAACGACCAGCCTACCTTCTGGGTCTAGAAAGACTGCACTTACCTGTACATCCAAGCTTTTTTTGAACAGTACCACAACGCCCCCACTCCCTCCTTGACTCGGAGAAATAACTTTCTCGTAATCATTAAGAAGAGGTGAGAACGCCTGTGGGCCGTTCAGCTTGGACTCAGTCACAACACATATATCTATCTTTCGCGACCTGAGGTCGTTTAGGAGGCATGTCTGCTTCCATTTGGACCCCAGGCCACGTACATTTATACACCCTATCTTAACTTCCATGAAAAAAAAATGTTTACATTACCTTTGCAGGAGGGGTTTCACGACTTGCATCGTCCCCTCCTCCGGTATCTTCTATGACTGGTGTAGCTGTTGGTTTTAAAATAATTTTTTCTTTCACTATATGCTGACTCACATCAAAAATATCGTCAGCATATCTCCGTTTAAATTGTTCGTAGTGTTCGGCACTTATCCTCGCCAACCGTATGTGCGGCGGTTTACCTTCAATCGGTCCCATTATCGTATAGTTTTTTTTTGTTATTAGTTCGTGTAATACTTCGTTTTTGATGGTGTACGAAACAATTCTTTCTTGCGGGGGTTTAGGAGCGGGTTTCAATTTGGGAGTGAACGAGGGTATTATTTCTTGTATGTTTTGCGTTTTTTCTTTTTTTCTTGTAGGGGGAGGGGAGTCTGGGCCAATGGGTTTTTTCCTTTTGTTTTTGGCAACTTCAAACTCCGCTTCTTCCTTACTTTTTCCTTTTTCTATTACGACTTCCGGTATTTTCGTTTTTCCTTGTTTGACATCTTTTTTAAGTTCTGTTTTCTCCGGTATTTCTTTCTCCCTTTGGGGAGAGACTTCTTTTTTTTGGTTAGGTTTTTTTATTTTAACACATTCGGAGCGCACGTGGCCCTTTTCTCCACATTTAAAACATCTGGGCCTCCGTCCCTCCACCGACACTCTTGCACTGAGACCTTCCCCTATAAATATCCTGTCTGGTCTGGTCTCGAGGGTATCGTTTGACGCTAGAACTATAAGCTCAAGCGCCTGCCCCTTCCAATTGAGTGCGTTCCTTCTTCTCATTGTGAGTACTTCCACTTGATCCTACACGTCGTAAATTAACGCTTCTACCAACCAGTTTACGTCATACCCGGGTGGAATATCTTCTATTGTGATTTTCGCAGTTCTCCGGCCCAGGTATGTGGGTAAGAGCATTACCTCTTCAGTTTTCAACGTTTGTGTTGATACTACTTTCGCAATTTCTGCGGATTCGAATTGGGCCTCTACTGTAGCATTTCGAGGCCCTCTACCAACGTATTTTATTTTTTCCCACACAGGGGCAAGACACTTTTCTATTGCATCCGTTTTCATCATCATGATGCGCCTTTCTTTGCAATTGTACACTTTGTAGATAACAGTTCTTACCGCCAACTCTTGGATAGTTTCCTTTGGCGGTATTAACCTTGTTACGTCGTCTGTTTTCCTTATTAGGTTTCTGTACTTGTACCACTGTTCGGGTATCACCTCCATTGCTTCAAATTGTCCGCCTACGGCGGAAGAAAAACTGCTGGCCTTTTTCTCTTCCTTGGTTACTTCTGGGTCTACTTGAAATACACGTGTATTATTAAAACAAATTTCTTCTTGTAAAAGAGGAAAATCCTCATCACACAGTAGAAAGGTCATTTCATTATCCATATTGAAAAAGTTTTCGTTTTACACGATGGTAGTTTGCTATCTCTCTAAAAGAGAGCAGCAAAAAAGAAAATTTTTGCCCCGCAGGGCGCAATTCCACAGGAACAACAGTTGAAACTTGACAAAAATCACACCAAACAGCAACAAAAAGGACAGAAACAACTCACTAAACTAGGCAGAAGCAATTCAAATCAGTACGACGAGCCGGAAGTAGCTTGCCGGCTGGTTAAAGAAGCCTGTTTAGCCCTCGCAAACTTATATAATCATAGTGAAGTTTATTCACTGATCAGCAAAATTAGAAATATAATATTTCTAAATCTCTCAGAGAGATTTAAGCAGTAGTGGAGCGATAAAGTTGTAGTGTATTGTCAATTTAATGTGACAACCCCAATAAGGGAACACACTACTGCCGTTTATCCCACATTAAGTTGACAATACACTCCTACGCCTATGTATATATATATATATATATATATATATATATTTTATATATTATATTATATATATTATATATATATATATATAATATTATTATCATATATAATATGATAATATTATGAATTCAATAATTGTGGTTTTTTTCTCTAAATTATATATATATGTATATATATATGTGTGTGTGTGTATATATATGTATATATATACATATATATATGTATATATACATATATAAATACTTGTATATATATGTATATATTCATATATATATATATATATATATATATATATATATATATATATATATATATATATATATATAATATTAGGGACAAAATCCAAAATTACAGGTAAAAACTCAATTAAAATCAATTTATAAAAAATTAAAATTAAATTGAGCTTTACAGGTTAAAATGTATATAAAAAATATATAGTTTTAGGGAAAAGAACCAAGGTTCATGAACTCATCGATGAAAATCCACTATTATATATAGAAAAATTAATAATTAAAAACACAATAAATGAGTATAATATAATACAAAGTAAATATCATAAGATAAAGTTAATAAAATGACTACACGTGTTTCATAACTAATTATCAAATAGAAAGGAAATTTAAATCGATTAAAATCAATTAAAATTCTTGAAAATAAACACTATTCAAAAATACAGCTAATCGTCAGGTCGTAAATAGAACAATAATTATAATAAATAAATATATATATCAACCAACAATAAGTACCAAATGAATTTATATTAAATACTTATGTTATAAAGATAGAAAAATTATTAAAAATATCAAAATAATAAACATTCTATAATCATCCCTACATCCATCATAATATATACTAACATGTATATTATATACAAAAACCAGCTTACATCAATCATTATCGTTTTAAATACAATTTGAACAAAGTTTAAGGTTAAGATAAAATTAGTACATATTTAACCGGTGTAACAGTTAAAGCTATACTATTTAAAACTAAAAACGTTTATTTAATTATCATTAGAAATCAATTGAATAATAGAAAAATACAAGAATACTTATTTTTACAAACGTAGAAATAGAAATAAAAATATGAATGAAAAAATTAAGTGTAGTCATTTTATTATCTTTATCTTGATATTTACTTTTTTTTATATTATACTCATTTATTGTACTTTTAATTATTAATTTTTGTATATGTGATAGTGGACTTTCATCGATGAGTTCTTAAAACTTGGTTGTTTTCCCTAAAACTATATATTTTATATATATATATATATATATATATATATATATATATATATATATATATATATATATATATACACACACATATATATATATATACATGTATACATATGTATGTATATATATGTATATATATGTTTGTATATATATGTATATATATATGTATATGTATGTATATATATGAATGTATATATACATATATTTATATATATATATATGTATATATATACTTGTATATATATGTATATATATATATGTATATAGATATATGTATATATATGTATATATATATATATATATATATATATATATATATATATATATATATATATATATATATATATATATATATGTATATATATATTTATATATATATATATGTATATATATTATTCAAAGGAATTCCAGATCTGTCTGTTTTTTATGTTTTATTTATATTCTTATAATATTAATATAGGATATAGAATATATAATATATTCAATAAAATGAAATGAAGTATTGATCGTCTTATTGAATAAATTAAATATTGAATATTAAATATTAAGTTTTGAAAATTAAGGGACTAGTATACTTTCTTGCATTTTAGCAGTCTTCAAGGTCCCACGCTGTGACAGGAGTGTTGACAACTGTGTATATATATATATATATGGGCAGGTAATGAAAGTCACGGAAAGGGTCATAGCTGAACTAATTAGGGAGAGAGTCAGTTTAGATGAGATGCAGTTTGGGTTTGTGCCAAGAAAAAGCACCACTGATGCCATATTTCTGGTAAAACAGCTGCAGGAGAACTACCTAGCCAAAAATAAACCTCTGTACCTGGCTTTCGTTGACATGGAGAAAGCCTTTTACAGGGTCCCCCGATCCCTTATCTGGTGCTCAATGAGGAAACTAGGGATAGAAGAATGGTTAGTGAGAGCTGTGCGAGCCATGTACAGGGACGCTGCCAGTAAGGCGAGGGTTGGCAACGAGTACAGTGAAGAATTCTGGGTAGAGATAGGAGTCCACCAAGGTTCAGTACTTTATCATAGTCCTCCAAGTGATAACAGAGGAATTCAAGACAGGATGCCCCTGGGAGCTCCTCTATGCTGACAACCTTGCACTAATTGCCGAGTCACTAGAGGAGAAGTTTTAGGTGTGGCAGCAGGGACTAGAATTGAAGGGCCTTAGAGTGAACCTAGCTAAAACTAAAGTCCTAATAAGTAGGAAGGTAGAAAAAACACAAACCCCTTCAGGTAGATGGCCTTGCTCAATCTGTAGAAAAGGCGTAGGTAGAAACTCTATAAGATGTACCCAGTGCAAGCTATGGACACATAAAAGGTGCTGCAATATCAAAGAAAGGCTAACTAGGAAGTTAGTTTTTGTATGTGGCAGATGTTCAGGAGCAATAAACACTGAAAATGTGCAGAAAACAACTTTGGCCACATTCCAGGGAGAAAAACTTGACTTAGTTGATAGCTTCCGCTATCTAGGTGACCAAGTTAGTGGTGGGGGAGAGTGTGCTGAATGTGTAGCTGCTAGAATAAGAATAGCCTGGGCAAAGTTCAGCGAGCTCTTACCTCTGCTAGTGACAAGGGGCCTCTTATTCAGAGTAAAAGGCAGACTGTATGACCCATGTGTACAAACAACCATGCTACATGGCAGTGAAACATGGGCCGTGACTGCTGAGGACAGGCGTAGGCTTCCAAATAATGAAGACAGTAAACTCTGATGGATGTGTAATGTCAGTGTGCATACTAGACAGAGTGAAATCGAAATCGAACTAAATTCGACGACTGGCACCCATGCCAACGTCGTCTCCTTCATTGGACATAAAACTCGGCTTGCGAAGACCTGTTGGAGCAAGCGAAGTCGTGATGGCACCTGTGCCCAGCGTCGCCTTCCTAGCACGTGTAAAGGCATTCGAGCAAGATCGTTGCCAGTGCCGCTGGACTCGCTCCTGTGCAGGTGGTATGTAAAATACACCGTTTTGAGCGTGGCCGTTGCCAGTACCGCCTGAATGGCCTTTGTGCTGGTGGCACGTAAATGCCCCCACTACACTCTCTGAGTGGTTGGCATTAGGAAGGGCATCTAGCTATAGAAACTTTGCCAAATCAGAATGAAGCCTGGTGTAGCTATCTGGTTGACCAATCCTCAGTCAAATCATCCAACCCATTGAAAGCGGACGTTAAATGATGATAATGATGATGATGATGTGTATATGTATATATATATATATATATATACACAGTCTGTTAAAGTCTGTCATACCGGCCATGATGAAATACTACAAAGTATAGAAATTATGAAATACCACAAGGTATAGAAAATATTCGCCCTTATATATTTATATATTTAATCCTCAATATTTCATCTATTCAATAAGACATTCAATACTTTATTTCATAGTACCATCCATTTTTATTTTATATTATATATTGTATATTATATTATATATTGTATATTCCATATTCTATATCCCACATTGGTTTTGCAGGAATATAAATAAAAACATAAAAAACAGACAGTGTTGGAACTCTTTTAAACAAAATAATATATTCCTCTATACACAATCATACAAAAAAAACAACCTTTTTTTGTATTTATTTTTACTCGCATATATATATATATATATATATATATATATATATATATGTATATATGTATATATATATGTATATATATATATATATATATATATCATCATCATCATCATCATTGTTTAACATGTGTATTTATATACATATATATATATATATGTATATGTATATATGTATGTGTATATAAATATATATATATATATATATATATATATATATACATATATATATATATATGTATATATGGCGTTAGGAAGGGCATCCAGCTGTAGAAACTCTGCCAAATTAGATTGGAACCTGGTGTTGCCATCCGGTTTCACCAGTCCTCAGTCAAATCGTCCAACCCATGCTAGCATGGAAAGCGGACGTTAAACGATGATGATGATGATGATGATGCATATATATATGTATGTATATATATATATGTATATATATATGTGTATATATACGTATATTTTGTGTGTATATATATATATATATATATATATATATATATATATATATATATATGTATATATACATGGCAGTGAAACATGGGCTGTAACTGCTGAGGACATACGTAAGCTCGCAAGGAATGAAGCCAGTATGCTCCGCTGGATGTGTAATGTCAATGTGAATACCCGTCTGAGTGTAAGTATCAAGAGAGAAAAGCTGAACATTAGAAGCATCAGTTGTGGTGCGCAAGACAGACGATTGCGCTGGTATGGACATGTGGTGAGAATGGATGAGGATAGCTGCCTGAAAAAGTGCCACACCCTAACAGTTGAGGGAACCCGTGGAAGAGGTAGGCCCAGGAAGACCTGGGCTGAGGTGGTGAGGCAAGACCTTCGTACATTGGGCCTCACCGAGGCGATGACTACTGACCAAGACCTTTGGAAATGTGCTGTGCGTGAGAAGACCCGCCAAGCCAAGTAAGATCGTTGCCAGTGCCCCTGGACTGGCTCTTGTGCGGGTGGCACATAAGATGCACCATTTTGAGCGTGGCCATTGCCAGTACCGCCTAACTGGCTTCCGTAGGATTTTCGAGCGAGATCGTTGCCAGTGCCTCTGGACTGGCTTGTGCAGGTGGCACATAAAAGACACCATTTCGAGCGTGGCCGTTGCCAGTATCGCCTGACTGGCTTTCGTGCAGGTGACACGTAAAAGCACCTACTACACTCTCTGAGTGGTTGGCGTTAGGAAGGGCATCCAGCTGTAGAAACTCTGCCAAATTTAGATTGGAGCTTGGTGTTGCCATCCGGTTTCACCAGTCCTCAGTCAAATCGTCCAACCCATGCTAGCATGGAAAGCGGACGTTAAACGATGATGATGATATATATATATGTGTATGTGTCCCTATTCCCCGAGCTGGGTTTGAAACCGTATTCTTGTTGTTGAGGACAATGGTATTACTTTTGTCTTGTCAACAAGCACAGTTATTTATAGCGTAGGAGTGTGTTCGCTGACCCTTTCCGGTCACCGAAAGTTTAGAAAAACAAGTTAGGAATTGTACTAAACTGACCCAGCTTTGGAGGGGGTAAAGTAGCACTGTTGGCTACGGTATTTGTCATAAATACAGTAGGAGAGATTTGGGACAGGGCAGTTGGCGTACGGAGTTTGTGGAAGCGGTCAGCGAGTGAAGATGGATCGCAGTTGATGTAAAGGCCAGCAGCCAGTGAAGAACAAGAGAGTCTGACAGAAAGAGACTAAGAGAGAGAGGCTATGGTCAGAAGGTACCAGTCAGCAGAAATGGATAGAGTCTGAGAGAGAGAGGGACAGAGAGATGGAACTGTTGTAGCAGGCAAAAGATTGTAGTAGACTACTTTGGTCAGTTCTTGTGATTGTAGTGGGATATTTGAAGGAAAGGAAATTCTTGTGGTGAAGGTTTGTTTGCATTTCTTTAAAGAAAAATGTACTTTGTTGTTACATGTTTTAAAAGAAAAAGAGATTTTGTTAATTGTGATATTAACTGGTTGAAAAGAAAAGAAAAGAAAGAACTTTGCTAACTCTGGTTAAATGGTTGAAAAGAAAAGAGAGAACTTTGTTACATGTTGCTCAAAGAAAAGAAAAACAACGAAGTAAAAGAACTTTTTGATTGACTCTCGATGCACGAACTTTGATTGTAAACTTTTGATTATGTTAAATGCTTGGAGACTGTTGTTACATGTGCTATTGTTACATATGCTTGGAAATGCTATTGTTACATGTGTTATTTCAGAATTATTGTTATGCAATGTTTTGTATTGTGATGTAGAGAAAAAAAAGTTAGTTTCACTACGCAACGTATGGTCTGTGTTATTTCTTCTTCCTTGCCTGTTGTCGTCGTTACGTGCTCCGGCTGGGGCTCATTAGTCGTGGCGAACATCCTGACTCGCTGAGTGTCGACGTTTGCGTGCGCAAGTTTTCCCTTCGTTGAGGTGCTTCACGTGCGGCCGTTCGTAACAATATATATGTATTTTTATATATGTATATATATATGTATATATATATATGCATATATATATATATATATATATATATATCTGTACTACTACGTATCTCGCCTCACCCCTCTTGTTCTTCCTCTGTTACTACTACGTATCTCTTTTTTCCCCCTCGTATTTCCTCTTTTTCTTTTTTCCTCTCGTTGCTCACCATTCTTCTACTTCCTCCCTCTCTTTCTCCCTCTACCACTCTCTCTCTTCCCTTTACACCGGCATGGTCACATGCTTCCGGTCAATAATCCTTTCCTTCCTTGGCTTTCGCCAAGTAACACACGCCACCACTTTGTCTCTCTCGGTTCCGTGCCTCATCGCGTTCATACACACATAATTTTTCTCGTCTGGCCGTAAAGCCTTTTCTGTTTGTTTTCCTGTCTTGTTTTTTGTCCGCCACTACATTCCTCCATGGCTAGATTTAATTTGCGTATACAGATTTAATCTGCGATCCATGGGACGAGCCGTTTTAACGTTGCGTCCTGCCCGAAGCTCGTCGAAACGCCGGTGTTAAAACGTGGGTAGCTGATGAGGTAGAGTGTTCTCTATGTGGCTCGTGTGTTCTCGTCTACGTTTGTTTGCAATGTCCTGTGCCCAGATATGCACCTATACATACAGGTGGATGTCGGTATGCACATACCTGTACGTATATATGCATATACTCATTACTTTTGTTTTTACATGATTGAACGCAGCGTCTCACAAAAATTGTAAGTAGTTTTCGTAAACATTCCTCCGACGCTACTCTATCTCTTTCTCTTTCTCTTTCCTTCTACCCCCCTCGTTCTTCCTCTGTACTACTACGTATCTCGCCTCACCCCTCTTGTTCTTCCTCTGTTACTACTACGTATCTCTTTTTTCCCCCTCGTATTTCCTCTTTTTCTTTTTTCCTCTCGTTGCTCACCATTCTTCTACTTCCTCCCTCTCTTTCTCCCTCTACCACTCTCTCTCTTCCCTTTACACCGGCATGGTCACATGCTTCCGGTCAATAATCCTTTCCTTCCTTGGCTTTCGCCAAGTAACACACGCCACCACTTTGTCTCTCTCGGTTCCGTGCCTCATCGCGTTCATACACACATAATTTTTCTCGTCTGGCCGTAAAGCCTTTTCTGTTTGTTTTCCTGTCTTGTTTTTTGTCCGCCACTACATTCCTCCATGGCTAGATTTAATTTGCGTATACAGATTTAATCTGCGATCCATGGGACGAGCCGTTTTAACGTTGCGTCCTGCCCGAAGCTCGTCGAAACGCCGGTGTTAAAACGTGGGTAGCTGATGAGGTAGAGTGTTCTCTATGTGGCTCGTGTGTTCTCGTCTACGTTTGTTTGCAATGTCCTGTGCCCAGATATGCACCTATACATACAGGTGGATGTCGGTATGCACATACCTGTACGTATATATGCATATACTCATTACTTTTATATATATATATATATATATATATATATATATATATATATATATATATATGTGTTTATATATAATATAGAATAAATGGAGCAAAACGCATATAATAAATAAGTTCCTTCAATTCCAACACATGTTTTGGAAATTATATGCACTCTATTCCAAAGGAATAAAAGATGTTATTATACATGTAATTTTCTATTCAGGAAACCGTTTTACAAATGGAAGACATGTACCGAATGTGAAAATTACGTATTTGGAAGAACACTATATAACTTAGTTTTAAAAGACCATTAGATGTAAGAATGCTAGGTAACAGGGTGTAGGTAGGTAACGCTAGGTAACAGGAAGTAATGAATGCTACAATTAGAGTTTAAATTAAATAGAAGACATAAGAAACCACAAAAAATTCTTTAAAATAATAAATTAAGTGTTTGATAAAAAATGTAAGTGGAAAGAAAAAGGGAAATAATCCAGTGGATTTGTGTTAAGAGTGTTTGTTCATGTTCGTAAAATTTCTTTGGTCAATAGTGAAGAATATTAAATTTCACCACTCACCTCTAAAGAACATTCATCTGAGATACCTCACAGCGTCACCCAAATAATTAATAGAACCAATGGAATGTTAGTACAGTCAGACAAAACAGGAAATCTATATAAACTATCTAAGGAAAAATACATGGAATAACTTAAAAAGGAAATAGAAAAAAATTATAAGATTACCAATAGAAATATATTCCGGAAAGCCAATCTGGAAGCTAAAAAAATTATGGACAATTTCAACCTACAACATAGAACAGAACCTTTGGACCCTAAACAGCCCCACTCTGTTCTTAAGGACCACAAAAAAAAATTTTGGACTAACCCTACTCTACGTCTAATTTGTCGCTCTAGGTCAGACATAGGCGTACTTAGCAAAAACATAGTGGATAAATTAAAACTAAGATTATTGTCTAATTCATCACAGGTAATAGAATGGTTTATTTCCATTAAAGATAAGAGTAATACTAAATTTATACAGTTCGACATTTCTAATTTCTATTCATCAATAAACCCCATAATACTTAATAAGGCACTCTGGTTCACCCATAATAAGGCAGGTCTCTAGGGACGAAATTAGTGTTATCTTAGCTGCTAGAAAATCGATAATAAAATTTCACAATACGCTATAGATACGCAAAGATACTCCAGAAGCTTTCGACATCCCTATGGGAAGTTCAGATTTGTCTGAGATAGCTGACATAGTTTGTTCATATATACTCTATGAATTGGCAGACCAATTCCCAGATATTAATGGAGGTCTATACAGAGATGATTGTCTACTCTACCTCCAAAATGCCACTAACCAACACATTCAAAAAGTTAAAAATAGATTAGTTAGATTCTTCCGGAGAATGGGTTTTGGCATTGTTTTTGAGGATGAGGTCTTCGTAGCTAACTTCCTCAATATAACTCTGGACTTACATAGCAATACTCACTTCCCATACCCTAAACCATCAATGAATCTTAAGTACATTAGCCCTTTTAGCAACCATCCAAGATCAGCCACCAGTAATTTAGTTAAGAATATATCACTTAGACTGTCTAACCTTTCATCAAACTCCAGCATTTTCAACAAAGAGGCTGACTTTTATAACTCTGCCTTACTCAAGGCAGGTTATAAAGACAAAGTCAGATATATTAATTCTGTTAGTGAATTTTCAACATTTGAACATCAAGATATTAGTACTACTAGCAGAAATAAATTCAATTCTATTTCTTCCTTTTCTTCTTCTCACTTTACCGAGAAAGAGGAACATACATATAATCTTTTGCATAAAAGAGGAGGTTTTACCGATTTTAAACCCCCTTAGAACAATAGAAAACTAAAATTTTTTAGATATAGCAATACCAATACTGCACCTAAATCTGATGACAACATCTGGTTCATCATCCCATTTGAGAAACAAATTAAATCTAATTTGGTTTTGCAGTTCCGTGACGTGGTGAATAGGAACTTTCCTAGGGGTTCTCGCTATTACCCAATCATCAATACACACAAGGTTAGATTTGGTTTTTCTAATACAAAATATATTTTGCAAATAATTTCTTCCCATAATTTTAGACTTTTGGATTCGCATCTAGACAGCCATACTAATTATAATAATAATAATGATGATAATAATAATAACAATAATTCCAGCAATACAGCCCATTCCCATGGTAACAATAGTTATATAGATATAAATAAAGTTAATAAGAGCAACAATATTAAATATAATAATATTTCTTATAACAACAAGATTAGTATTTCGGAATCTAATTGTAATAGAATCAAATTTTTGAATGTGAATGCTAAGACCAAAAATGTGGTTTATCAATGTAAAGTAACCACTAACACAGATGATTTTTATTACATAGGTTGTTCTTCCTCACAGATTTCTAAGAGAATCTCAAATCATTACTCAACTTTTAGGGATAAGAATAAATATAATAGCACGGGTCTTAGCAAGTTAATTTGAAAACTTAAGGACTGCAATAAGCAATTCTCTTTAGAATGGTCAATACTAGCTACCTCAATACCCTACGACAAGGGTAAGGATTTTTGTCCTCTTTGTAACTTGGAGCTGTTGTACATTCTGTTCTCCAAGAATAATTTAGTGAACCAGATTACACGGAGAGCATACCGATGCCAGCATTGGAGGAAACACACTTTCAGCTCATTTCATTGATTCATCCCATTTATTACATTTAGTTATTTTTTATTTAACTACCAACATTCTCACTAGTTAACCATTACATAACATGTGTTATGTACAATTTCTCCACTTTGTATTTAATTTAATTTAGGTAATAAATCTCTTCTAATTACTTGCATTTACCCATTTGGACTATTCCTCCAACTTATCTTTGTTGCTAGATAAGTCTCTTATTCTTATCACATTTTTTATTATAGTTTATTATTTTTTATCCTTTGGTTTTATAATCATACTCAAATATATTCAAGTTAATTATAACTTTGTAATTTTTATTTGCCTCCTTAGTACCCATATATGTTAATGCAGCATTTCTGCATTGTATAGACTAGACCATAACTTTAATATCAACTTAACATTAACATTACTTTTAGTTTGTCTAACAAACTTGTTCCCATTATCTATACACATAAGGTTACTTTTATTTTTTTATTATTTATTTATTTATAATATTATTATCACATATCCATCTCCTAAATAATAATAATAATAATAACAATAATAACAATAATAATAATAATATAATATTATCTAAAATAACAATTATAACTAACTCCAATGGTAGTTGACCCTAAACTCTATCCTTCTCAAGTTAGTACAGTTTATTACTCCAGGTATAGTTATATTCATATAGTTTACGTATATATTTTGTATATACTAATGATCTGGTTTTCGTAAGTAATATAATAAAATAAAATACATGGTTACTTCCCTTCGTACATCTCTCTCAAATCCAGGTTTAAATCATTCTTTTCTTCATCTATAAGAATATTTTTAAATATTCTTTTTCTACTCATACTTTACTTCTGTATTCTGTCTAATATTCGCTTCTATTTTTATTAATATACCTATATGTCATAAAGTAATATGTAAGGATGCACGTTTTTTTTTGCAGAATATACTGATTTAGTTTAAACATGAATTTAAATATAACTTTAAATATGTATTTATTGCAAATACATTTATTCACGTTATTTATTTATTCTTTCATTACTTTATAATATTATATTATGTATTGCCATTTACTTAGGTTAATTACTGTAATTAATATGATATTCACTTTATAAGCAACTTTATTGCTACACGATTATTTAAGAAATTTTACGAACATGAACATACACTCTTAACACAAATCCACTGGATTATTTCCCTTTTTCTTTCCACTTACATACATATTTTATCAAACACTTAATTTATCATTTTAAAGAATTTTTTGTGGTTTATTATGTCATCTGTTTAATTTAAACTCTAATTGTAGCATTCATTACTTCCTGTTACCTAGCGTTACATACCTACACCCTGTTACCTAGCGTTCTTACATCTAACAGTCTTTTTAAACTAAGCTATATAGTGTTCTTCCAAATACGTAATTTTCACATTCGGTACAAGTCTTGCATTTGCAAAATGCTTCCCTGAAGAGAAAATTACATATATAATAACATCTTTTATTCCTTTGGAATAGAGTGCATATAATTTTCGAAACATGCGTTTAAATTAAAGGAACTTATTTATTATATGCGTTTTGCTCCATTTATTCTTTATTATATCAACTCAAAATACATCCACTTTAACATGGAATTTCTACCCCTTAACCAGGTATAATATCCCAGTTTCTTTGTGAATTTTGCTACCATGGTAACTATTAACATATTTACCTTATCGAAGTTTTTCAACTAAGATAATATAAATACATACACAAATAAATAAATAAATATATATATATATCATCATCATCATCATCATCATCGTTTAACGTCCGCTTTCCATGCTAGCATGGGTTGGACGATTTGACTGAGGACTGGTGAAACCGGATGGCAACACCAGGCTCCAATCTAATTTGGCAGAGTTTCTACAGCTGGATGCCCTTCCTAACGCCAACCACTCAGAGAGTGTAGTGGGTGATTTTACGTGTCACCCGCACGAAAATGGCCACGCTCGAAATGGTGTCTTTTATGTGCCACCCACACAAGCCAGTCCAGGGGCACTGGCAACGATCTCACTCAAAAATCCTACAGGAGCCAGTCAGGCGGTACTGGCAATGGCCACGCTCAAAATGGTGCATCTCATGTGCCACCCACACAAGAGCCAGTCCAGGGGCACTGGCAACGATCTTACTTGGCTTGCCGGGTCTTCTCACGCACAGCACATTTCCAAAGGTTGCGGTCAGTAGTCATCGCCTCGGTGAGGCCCAATGTACGAAGGTCTTGCCTCACCACCTCAGCCCAGGTCTTCCTGGGCCTACCTCTTCCACGGGTTCCCTCAACTGTTAGGGTGTGGCACTTTTTCAGGCAGCTATCCTCATCCATTCTCACCACATGTCCATACCAGCACAATTGTCTCTCTTGCACACCACAACTGATGCTTCTAATGTTCAGCTTTTCTCTCAAGATACTTACACTCTGACGGGTATTCACATTGACATTACACATCCAACGGAGCATACTGGCTTCATTCCTTGCGAGCTTACGTATGTCCTCAGCAGTTACAGCCCATGTTTCACTGCCATGTAGCATGGCTGTTCGTACGCATGCGTCCTACAGTCTGCCTTTTACTCTGAGTGAGAGTCCCTTTGTCGCCAGCAGGGGTAAGAGCTCTCTAAACTTTGCCCAGGCTATTCTTATTCTAGCAGCTATACTTTCAGCGCACCCACCCCCACTACTAACTTAGTCGCCCAGATAGCGGAAGCTATCGACTACCTCTAGTTTTTCACCCTGGAATGAGATAGAAGTTGTTTCCTGTTTGTTTACAGTCTTTATTGCACCTGAACATCTGCCACAAACAAAAACTAACTTGCTAGTTAACCTGCCTTTGATGTTGCTGCACCTCTTATGTGTCCATAGCTTGCACCGGGTACATCTTATAGAGTTACTACCTACTCCTTTTCTACATACTGAGCAGGGCCATCTACCTGAAGGGGTTTGTGTGTTATCTACCTTCCTACTTATTAGGATTTTGGTTTTAGCTGGGTTGACTCTAAGGCCCTTCAATTCTAGACCTTGCTTCCACACCTGAAACTTCTCCTCTAGTTCTGATAGTGACTCCGCAATTAGGGCAAGGTCATCAGCATAGAGGAGCTCCCAGGGGCAACCTGTCTTGAACTCCTCTGTGATTGCCTGGAGGACTATGATAAATAAGAGGGGGCTGAGGACGGAACCTTGGTGGACCCCTACCTCTACCCGGAATTCATTGCTGTACTCATTTCCAACCCTCACCTTACTGGCAGCATCTCTGTACATGGCTCGCACAGCTCTCACTAACCATTCTTCTATCCCAAGTTTCCTCATTGACCACCAGATAAGGGATCGGGGGACCCTGTCAAAGGCTTTCTCCATGTCAACGAAGGCCAGGTACAGAGGTTTATCCTTA
>NC_142934.1:36681919-36701733 GCF_046866305.1 Octopus bimaculoides
ACAATACAATTGTAGCAACCACAACCAACACCCATACACACATATGTAAACAGGTACATGCACACACCTACACACCACTCCGGCAACCACAAATCATATTCACACACGCATATTTGCATACATGTGTACACACACATACAAACACCATACGCCTGTTCCCCAGTAAAAATGTCACACACACACTCAAAAGAAAAACACACACAATACAATCCCAACAATCACAACAAACACCCACAAGCACACATGCACAGAAGCATGCACACACAATGACACACCTCCCCGACAAATACAAGCCACATAGACGCACTCACACAAACACACGCACACGTATACACACATATACTGTACTAACAATACAAACAAAACTAATCACTCACAATTACAGCGCACACACACATGTACACATATACACCAGGAAACTACACAAACCATACCCACGTACACACACATACAAACGCATACCCAGTACCAACATACACGGAACACACATGCACACACATACACCTCACCTGGATAAACCCAACGTACGAGGACACCTAATAAATACAACACACACATACATGCTCACACACACATACACCCTCATGCACACACATACAGTTGCTCCCTCACACACACACGCACCACAATGACAACTCAAACACAAACATACTTAGAGACACACAAACTCACGTACACACATATAACACCCCCACCAACACACAACACAAATAAACATACGTACACATACAGACATACACATACATATGAACCATCACACACACATACGGTTGCTTACACACACACCACAATGGGTATTTAAAACAACACACTCACTCAGACACAGAGAGAGACACACACACACTCACGTATACACACACTCCCACATTCACACAAAACACTCCCACGCACACACACAGATGCACACATACATACACACACAGACGCACACATATGTACACACCATCACACATACATACGGTTGCGCTCTCTCTCACACACACACATCACAAGGACGATTAAAACAACACATACATACTCAGAAAAATAGATATACGCACAGTCTCACGTACACACACCTAACATCCCCACCGACACACAAACACACATACACACGCACTCACAAACGCACTCACGCACACACACGAACAAACACATATACACACACATGCGCACACACAACACCCTAACAAATATTAATCACACACATACACACTCACACAAACGTGCACACACATACATACACCATCCTACCATAGATAAAAAAACACACACATACTCATATACACATGCCACACACGCACACATACAGACATAGGCATACACATACATATGAACCATCACACACATACGTTTGCTTACACACACACACACACACCACAAGGTATTTAAAACAACACACCCACTCAGACAGAGAGACACACACACACACTCCCACAAAAGACTCCCACGCACACACACAGATGCACACATACATACACACACATATGCACACACCCTCACACATACATACGGTTGCTCTCTCACACACACACACCACAAAGACGATCAAAACAACACATACACACTCAGACAAAGAGATATAAGCACAGTCTCACGTACACACACCTAACATCCCCACCGACACAAAAAACACTCAAACACACACTCATATACACATTCCACAATAAACTCTGGGACCAATAAAAACGGCACACACACACACACGCCCACACCCACACACACGGACACAAACACACATATATACACACACATAGAGATGTGCACAAAACCAGTCCCAAAAACCAGTGAACCATGACAGACTGTCACAGACCAACCAAAAATAAAAAAATCTTCTTTAACTCTTCTTCCCTCCCACCCCAGCTAGCCAGTCATACTGTCTCATAAGACAGTAAAACATTCCTTCAATATACACAAGAGAAAAAGGCCAGGTCAGTTCCTTCTCAATTTTATTCGATTGTCAAAGAATATGTATGAGAATATGTATATGTATATGTATTTTTCCATATGTGTATTTTCATACACTGTTTTTAACACTGTTTTTAACAATTTCACCTTAATATCAGAGAATGTGTGACAATCAGTATGTAACACTACAAAGTTCATACAAAGCTTTATACTTTAAATATATTTTATCATCAAAGAATGTATATATGCATTTTAATACTCAGACTGTTTTTTAACATTTTTTATTATTCTCAAAGACTTTTGATAATCTTTTTCTAAAAAAGTGAAACCGGTTAAGTAAATAAATATTTTTTAAAAATAAGTGCATTTTCAAACCTTCTTTCATATATATATATATATATATATATATATATATATATATATATATATATATACAGATACATACATCTATATTTCTCCCTATGCCTGTCAAATCGTATGACCCTGCCATAAAGGCTTTACTTCCAGACTCGCCAGTTTAATTTAATTCATCCTTAGTTGAAAGACACCTGTTGTTATGTCCTGTTATTAGCATTTATATTTGTGCAACATTTCTGTACTTGTTTTCGTATACATTCACTGCTTAGTTTTTCCTTGAGACTGGCCAGATTGGAGCAATTCCGAGTATAACCAGCCGAAATTGCAAAGATAATCTGGAACTTGACTGAGGATAGAAAATTCTGAATGACCCGTCCTTGTTTTCATTGTATCGTCTGTCTGGATGTGTTGCGTTCTTCTCCCATTTTTGTATTTTTTATATAATATATATATATATATATATATATATATATATATATATATATATCATCATCATTTAACATCCGCTCTCCATTTTAGCATGGGTTGGACGATTTGACTGGGAACTGGCTAACCAGATGGCTACACTAGACTCCAATCTGATCTGACAAAGTTTATAGAATTGGATGCCCTTCCTAATGCCAACCACTCTGAGAGTGTAGTGGGTGCTCTTTATGTGCCACAGGCACAAAGGCCAGTCCGGCGGTACTGGCAACGGCCACGCTCAAATGGTGTTTTTTTATGTGCTACCTGCATAGTAGTCAGTCCAATGTTTTGTTCACATGCCACCGGCACGAGTGCCAGTAAGGCAAAGATGGGAACGATCGCACTCAAATGCTGCTTTCTATGTGCCACCGGCACGGAAGCGAGACTGGTGCTCTGGCAGTGATCCCGCTCGGATGGTGCTGTTAGCACTCCACTTGCACAGGTGCCAGTCATCGAATTTGGTTCAGTTTCTATCTCACTTGCCCCAACAGGTCTTCGCAAGATGAGTTTAGTGTCCATTGAAGGAAGGTTGGCATGGGTGCCAGTCAACGAATTTGGTTCAATTTTCGATTTCAATTTCACTTGCCTCAACAGGTCTTCGCAAGCAGGGTTTTATGTCTAAAGAAGGAAAAGTATGCATAAGTGAGTTGGCTACACCCCTGGTAAAGGCCAGGGGTTATGGTCTCACTTGACTTGCCGGATCTTTTCACGCACACCATATTTCCAAAGGTCTCGGTCACAAGTATTTGCCTTTGTGAGGCCTAATGTTCGAAGGTCGTGCTTTACCACCTCATCCCAGGTCTTCCTGGGTCTATCTCTTCCACAGGTACCCTCGACTGCAAGGCTGTGGCACTTTTTTACACAGCTATCCTCATCCATTCTTGCCAAATGACCATACCAGTGCAATCGTCTCTCTTGCACACCACAACTAATGCTTCTTAGGTCCAACTTTTCTCTCAAGGTACTTATACCCTCTCGAATATGCACACCGACATTACACATCCATCAGAGCATACTGGCTTCATTCCTTGCGAGCTTACGCATGTCCTCAGCAGTCATGGCCCATGTTTCACTGCCATGTAGCATGGCTGTTTATACACATGCGTCATACAGTCTGCCCTTTACTCTGAGCGAGAGGCCCCTTTGTCACCAGCAGAGGTAAGAGCTCTCTGAACTTTGCCCAGGCTATTCTTATTCTAGCAGCTACCCTACCCTGCTATTGACTTGGTCACCTAGGTAACAGAAGCTATCAACTACTTCTAGTTTTTCTCCCTGGAATGTGGCAGAAGTTGTTCAATGCACATTTACAGTGTTTATTGCACCTGAGCATCTGCCACATACAAAAACTATCTTCCTAGTTAGCCTTCCTTTCATATTGCTGCACCTCTTATGCATCCATAGCTTACACTGGATACATCTTATAGAGTTTCTACCTACACCTTTTCTACAGATCGAGCAGGGCCATCTACCTGAAGAGGTTTGTAGTTTGTCTACCTTCCTACATATTAGGACTTTGGTTTTAGCCAGGCTGACTCTAAGGCCCTTCGATTCTAATCCTTGCTTCCACACCTGAAACTTCTCCTCTGGTTTTGATAGTGACTCAGCAATTAGAGCAAGGTCATCAGCATAGAGGAGCTCCCAGGGGCAACCTGTTTTGAATTCCTGGAGGACTATGATAAATAGGAGGGGGCTGAGGACTGAACCTTGGTGGACCCCTACCTCTACCCAGAATTCTTCACTGTACTCGTTGCCAACCCTCAACTTACTAACAGCGTCTCTGTACATGGCTCACACAGCTCTCACTAACCATTCTTCTATCCCTAGTTTCCTCATTGACCACCAGATGAGGGATCGGGGGACCCTGTCAAAGGCTTTCTCCATGTCAACGAAAGCCAGGTACAGAGGTTTATCTTTTGCTAGGTATTTCTCCTGCAGCTGTCTTACCAGAAATATAGTATCAGTGGTGCTTTTCCCTGGCACAAACCCAAACTGCATCCCATCTAAACTGACCCTCTCCCTAATTAGTAGTGCTATGACCCTCTCTGTAACCTTCATTACCTGGTCTAACAACTTGATACCTCTGTAATTGTTTGTGTCTAACGCGTCACCTTTACCTTTGTAGCAGTTGACTATGGTGCTGCTACACCAGTCATTGGGTATGACTCCTTCGTGTATCACATGGTTCGTAATACGGCTGACTAGGCTATAGCCGACACTGCCAGATATTTTGAGCATCTCTGCAGTGATTCCTGATGAGCAGGGGGCTTTCCCTGTTTTCATACTGTTAATTACTTTATCGCTTTGTCTACCAAGGTACTGTCAATTAGAATAGCTGGTCCCTCTGTTGGGTCGACACGCTTTCTCCCATTCATTCTCTTTATTAAGCATCCTTTTATAGTGGCGTCTCCAAACCTCTCTCTTTGCAGCGTCATTTAGTGCAAGTGAGCCAGCATTCATGCGGACACATTTCTCTCCTACGACATCACAAGTCTCTCTCACACACTGTCTTGCAACACGAAATACTTCAAGTCTTTGGTAGTCACGGCTCAGAACATTGGCAAATTTTTTCTTATCTGCCTCCCCTCTGGCTAAATAAACCTGTCTCCTAGCTTCCCTTCTGGCAGTCTGATACAATTCCCTGCTATCTCTGTTCTTCCAGTCCTTCCAAGCTGTTTCTTTCGTCTAATAGCCCTGTCAACCACATTGTTCCACCACCACGTTACTTTGGGTCAAGAGGAGACTTTGCACCATCCACATATCTGGTCAGTGGCTCTCAGAAGGTTGTCCCGTAGAAACCTCTAATTTTCTTCCACATTATGTGATGCTATATCCCTTTCTATTTCATTGAAGGCTTCAAGTAACACATCTCTAAATCTCTGTCCATTTGCAGGATCTTTAAGCTTCCAGACCCTTCTCCTCCAAGCTGGTCTACTTCTGGGCATCCATTTAGCCCTGATCCCGAAGTCGCTAACTACTAATCTGTGTTGAGGGGTACATTCTTCGCCTGGGAAGGTTTTGGCAATTTATAAGCAGTCCTCTTTCCCTTTTTCTGGTGAAGATGTAGTCAATTTGGCTAGTGTGTCTGCCGGAACGGTAGGTGATTAAGTGACGGGCAGGTTTCCTGAAGTTGGTATTGCAAACCATAAGATCATTTGCATCACAGAACTCCAGCAGTCTGGTTCCGTCCCCATTGCAGGAACCAAAGCCATAGCCTCCAAGTATGCCATGGAAGCCCCTTACATGTTGTCCAGCATGTCCATTGAAATCCCCAAACACAAAGAGAAGGTTCCTGTCATTCGTCAATGAGGTAGTCTGTGTGCGTGCGAGTGTATGTGCACGTGTACATGTATGTGTATGTATGTGCATGTATTTTTGTGTGTATGCATGTGTGTGTGCATGAGTATGTGAACAAGGGGTTGTGTAGGGAGGTATATGTGCTTTATTTTGCATGTGTATGCATGTGCGTGTGTATGTGTATGTGTGTAGTTGTGTGTGCATGTGTATGTGTGTGCATGCATGTGTATCCAGGAGTGTATACATGTGTGGGGCTGTGAGTGTTAGGTGTGTGCATGATTGTGTGCGCATGTGTGTGTTTGTATATGCGCATCTATGTGTATGCATACATGTATGTGTGTGTGCATATATGTATATACTGAAACTGTGTATGTATATGTATATGTGATATTGTGTATGCATGTGCATGTATGTGCGTGTGTTTATGCCCATGTGTGTGTAACTGTGTGCATGTCTGTATGAGTGTGTGTTGTGTACTCGAGGTATGTGTGTATGTATGTGTATGTACATATGTATATGTGTGTGTGCGTGTGTGTGTATGTGCATGTGTGCATGCGCATGAGTGTGTATAAGTGTGCATGAACGTGCAGATGTGTTGAGTTATGTGTGTTTTGTTGCATGTATGCGCGTGTGCTTGAGTATGTATGTGTATGTGTTTGTGTGTACATGTGTATGTTTATGCATGTTTGTGTGCATTTGTGTATGTGTGGGCATGCATGTGTGTGCGCATGGGTGTCTGTAGGTGTGTGTGTATGCATGCGTGTGTGCATGTGCATGTGCATGTGTATGGAAGTATGTGTGTGGGAGGTATATGTGCATTCATGAGTGTGTATGGGTGCGTGTATTTTTTCATGTGTGTGGATATGTACGTATGTGTGTGTGTATATAGAAATAAAAATTATAATAAATTAAGGTTGAAAGGGGATAAGGAAGTTAATGCAATATAAAATGGAGCAATTAAAAACAAAAAATGAAATAAGGTTTCTTAGTGGCAGGAGGTGTAGAGGTAGTCATTTGGAGGAGGGGGTTGTGTTTAGTCTGAAGGGGATAGTTGTTCATAGATTAAAAATATACCGCTGTTTCAGGCGGAGTCGTGAGTGTGTGGATTCGTGATGCAGAGTGAGGCCAAAGACAGAGATGTTAGAGAGGGAGTGGTCGGCCAAGCGGAAGTGATGGGTGACGGGGGTGTTTGAACATAGCCGAACATCCCTTAGATGTTCAGTGAACCAGTCGGCGGCCCGTCTGACCTACATATAGTTTACCACAGAGGTTGCATCTAATACGAGGCTAGAAGAGGTGCAAGAGAAGGAATTTATGATGCAAAGAGTGTGCTGATTGGAACCAGTGAGTTGGGAAAATAGGGCAGGTGGTGGGATCCAGCTGGAGACGACGGAAGGCCCATAGGATCCTCTGACGAAGGGGTAGGGTAGAGGGGTGGAAGAGAAGGGAAAAGGTGCGGTTAGGGCGTTGACGTGGGGAAGAAGAAAAAGCAGAAGTGGCTATGTGAAAGAACAATTCGGGCACCAAGGAATGATTCTGTAGACAAGCTGAATTCAAATTTGTTAACTCAGCTTCCAGGACCTGAATGTTCATACAGATCAATTAACTCTGTCCCTGATCAACAACAGGCAACACATTACCCAGTGGAGTTCCTCAATTCACTTCAGCCACCAGCATTTCCACCACACATTCTGATCGTGAAAATAGGTGCTCCCATAATGCTATTAAGAAACCTTGATGCACCCAGACTCTGCAATGGAACAAGGTTGGTTGTTAAAACAGCCATGCCCCATGTGTTGGAAGCAACAATAATTACAGGCAACATGATGGGTGACAATGTCTTCATTCCAAGGATACCTCTCATTTCAAATGATCTCACCACTCATTTCAAATGATCTCCCCTTTCAGTTCAAGAGACTGCAGTTTCCGGTCAAACTTAGCTTTGCAATGTCTATCAACAAAGCACAAGGTCAATCTCAGAAGGTGGTGGGACTTAACCTCCTTCAACCTTGCTTCTCACATGGTCAGCTGTATGTTGGATGTTCTAGAGTTGGAGATGAAAAGAACCTCTACATTTTAATTATCGTAAAACTTTCCAAGTACCAATAAGCAACAATTTCATTCCCAGGCAATGCCGGGTGGCTCTGCTAGTATATAAATATATGTGTATATATATATATATATATATATATATATATATATATACATACACACACACACACACATACACACACATATATATATATATATAAATACACATATACACACCAACATATATATATATATATATATATATATATATATATATATATATATATATACATATATATATATACATACATACATATATATATATACACACACACACATATACACACACACACACACACACATATATATATATACCTACCTTGTGGTCTCCTTTATGTATACATATACAATAATCCTTTGAGATCTCAGATAATTTTTCTGAATCTTCTGATTCTTTCAATGTGCTAGTTCCATGGTCTTAAATTGATATTAATTAATTTCAAATTTTTTACCTTACTGTTTTAATTTATACATACACACATACATATATATATATATCATCATCATCATCATCATCATTGTTTAACGTCCGCTTTCCATGCTAGCATGGGTTGGACGATTTGACTGAGGACTGGTGAAACCGGATGGCAACACCAGGCTCCAGTCTAATTTGGCAGAGTTTCTACAGCTGGACGCCCTTCCTAACGCCAACCACTCAGAGAGTGTAGTGGGTGCTTTTACGTGTCACCCGCACGAAAACGGCCACGCTCGAAATGGTGTCTTTTATGTGCCACCCGCACAAGCCAGTCCAGGGGTACTGGCAACGATATCGCTCGAAAATCCTACAGGAGCCAGTCAGGCGGTACTGGCAACGGCCACGCTCAAAATGGTGCATCTCATGTGCCACCCGCACAAGAACCAGTCCAGGGGCACTGGCAACGATCTTACTTGGCTTGCCGGGTCTTCTCACGCACAGCACATTTCCAAAGGTCTCGGTCAGTAGTCATCGCCTCGGTGAGGCCCAATGTACGATGGTCTTGCCTCACCACCTCAGCCCAGGTCTTCCTGGGCCTACCTCTTCCACGGGTTCCCTCAACTGTTAGGGTGTGGCACTTTTTCACGCAGCTATCCTCATCCATTCTCACCACATGTCCATACCAGCGCAATCGTCTCTCTTGCACACCACAACTGATGCTTCTAATGTTCAGCTTTTCTCTCAAGATACTTACACTCTGACGGGTATTCACATTGACATTACACATCCAACGGAGCATACTGGCTTCATTCCTTGCGAGCTTACGTATGTCCTCAGCAGTTACAGCCCATGTTTCACTGCCATGTAGCATGGCTGTTCATACGCATGCGTCATACAGTCTGCCTTTTACTCTGAGTGAGAGTCCCTTTGTCGCCAGCAGGGGTAAGAGCTCTCTAAACTTTGCCCAGGCTATTCTTATTCTAGCAGCTACACTTTCAGCGCACCCACTACTAACTTGGTCGCCCAGATAGCGGAAGCTATCGACTACCTCTAGTTTTTCACCCTGGAATGAGATAGAAGTTGTTTCCTGTTTGTTTACAGTCTTTATTGCACCTGAACATCTGCCACAAACAAAAACTAACTTGATAGTTAACCTGCCTTTGATGTTGCTGCACCTCTTATGTGTCCAAAGCTTGCACCGGGTACATCTTATAGAGTTACTACCTACTCCTTTTCTACATACTGAGCAGGGCCATCTACCTGAAGGGGTTTGTGTTTTATCTACCTTCCTACTTATTAGGATTTTGGTTTTAGCTAGGTTGACTCTAAGGCCCTTCAATTCTAGACCTTGCTTCCACACCTGAAACTTCTCCTCTAGTTCTGATAGTGACTCCGCAATTAGGGCAAGGTCATCAGCATAGAGGAGCTCCCAGGGGCAACCTGTCTTGAACTCCTCTGTGATTGCCTGGAGGACTATGATAAATAAGAGGGGGCTGAGGACGGAACCTTGGTGGACCCCTACCTCTACCCGGAATTCATTGTTGTACTCATTTCCAACCCTCACCTTACTGGCAGCATCTCTTTACATGGCTCGCACAGCTCTCACTAACCATTCTTCTATCCCAAGTTTCCTCATTGACCACCAGATAAGGGATCGGGGGACCCTGTCAAAGGCTTTCTCCATGTCAACGAAAGCCAGGTACAGAGGTTTATCCTTAGCTAGGTATTTCTCCTGCAACTGTCTCACTAGAAATAAGGCATCAGTAGTGCTTTTACCTGGCACGAACCCAAACTGCATCTCATCTAAATTGATTCGCTCCCTAATTAGTTGGGCTATGACCCTCTCTGTAACTTTCATAACCTGATCTAACAGCTTGATGCCGCTGTAATTATTTGTATCTAAAGCGTCACCTTTACCTTTGTAGCAGTTGACTATGATGCTGCTACACCAGTCATTTGGTATGACTCCTTCGTGTATCACCTGGTTCGTAATACGGGTAACTAGGCTATAGCCAACACTGCCAGATATTTTGAGCATCTCTGCAGTGATTCCTGATGGGCCGGGGGCTTTCCCGGTCTTCATACTCTTAATTGCTTTATCTACCCTGGTACTATCAACTCGGATAGCTGGTCCCTCTATTGGGTCGACATACGGCAGGCTCTCTTTCTCCCATTCATTCTCTTTATTAAGCAATCTATCGTAGTGGCATCTCCAGACCTCTTTCTTTGCATCCTCATTTAATGCAAGCGTACCATCATCCATGCGAACACATTTCTCTCCTACATCACTATTCTCTCTCCTACACTGTCTTGCAACACGAAATACCTCGAGTCTTTGGTCCTCACGGCGCAGAACATTGGCAAATCTTTCCTTATCTGCTTCCCCTCTGGCTAAATAAAACTGTCGCCTAGCCTCCCTTCTGGCACATTGGTACAATTCCCTGCTACCACCGTTCTTCCAGTCCTTCCAAGCCTGTTTCTTTTGTCTAATAGCCCTGTCTACCTCCTTGTTCCACCACCACGTTACTCTGGGTCGGGAGGGGACCTTACACCACCCACAAATCTGGTCGGTGGCTTTCAACAGGTTGTCCCGCAGAAATCTCCAATTGTCTTCCACGTTGTATGATGCTATATCCCCTTCTATTTCGTTAAATGCTTCAAGTAACTTGTCTCTAAGTCTCTGTCCGTTTGCAGGGTCTTTAAGCTACCACACCCTTCTCCTCCAAGCCTGTCTAATTCTGGGCACCCATTTTGCCTTGATCCCAAAGTCGCTAACTACTAATCTATGTTGTGGGGTACATTCTTCGCCAGGGTAGGTTTTGGCATTTATAAGCCGCCCTCTTTCCCAATTTCTGGCGAGGATGTAGTCGATTTGGCTAGAGTGTCTGCCAGAGCGGTAGGTGACTAGGTGACTGGCAGGTTTCCTGAAGTTGGTATTGCAAACCATAAGATCGGTTGCATCACAGAACTCCAGCAGTCTGGTTCCCTCCTCGTTGCGGGAACCGAAGCCATAGCCTCCATGTATGCCATGGAAGCCTCCAGCACGACGTCCGACATGACCGTTGAAGTCTCCAGCCACAAAGAGAAGGTCCCTGTCACTCGTCGACGAGGTAGTTTGCAAGAGGGTGTCATAGAATTGGTCTTTCAGACCATCTGGTAGCCCCGGTTGAGGTGCATAGGCTGAGATGACAGTAGCTAATCTATGATGAAGCACTAGTCTGATCTTAAGTACTCTGTCACTTACTCTAACGACCTCGATTACCTTATCCACCCATTTCTCCGCTAGAAGTATTCCTACGCCCCCGACACCCTCAGTGTTCCCTGCCCAGAAGATCTTGTACCTGTGTTCTTTGCTTGTGAGGAACCTCGCAGAACCTCCTCTCCATCTTACTTCCTGGATGCAGCACATATCTACGCGTCTCCGTTCAAGCATCTCAACAATTTCACCAGATCTACCTTTCAGCGTGCCGACGTTGAGAGTGCCAATCCTAACAGTATGGGTGTTGGGGGTGTGGGCCTGTAGCCTTGGAAGGGGAAAAGCAGTGTCGTGTACCTGAAAAGAAAACTTGCAATTGGAAGAATTCATAAGCAAAACAGTACCTACAACCTGCAAACATTACTCAAACTTAATGCGCTACCCAAAGGTAGGGGAGAGGATGGCCAAGGCCACTAGATGGGTTCCGGGAGACAGCCGAGGATGACAGGATGACAGAGGAATGCACTTCCGGTGGAGGGGGTGGGAGGGCGGGTGTACCATCAGCGAGGAGATAGGGCTCTTAATCGTAGATTTTAAATATTTCAAAGACAACAATGCATAAATCGTAATTTTTAAAAGAGCAATGAAATGTAGGTGAATAGAATATATACGTAGCATGAATTTAGGAAGCTTAGAAAATGAATAAGTATGAATTTAAGACAAAAACTGAATTCAATTGAATTTCATGGAGAGAAACAAGATAAATAATAGAGGGCAGACTAAAGCGCGAAGGTATGAGATGTTTGAGGCCGTAAATAAATAAAAATCTCTATCTTATCTGCATCTTGGAGACTTCGTCATAGTATGTCAGCGGAGAAGAGATTGAGATAATTTAGAATGGATTTCTCATTTATATATAGCCAGAACCTGAAGACCTTAAGGAAAAACTACGAGAGAGAGAGAGAGAGGGACTGATTTAGAGAGGATGGAGGGGTAGACAGAGGCATGGCGGGAGAAAAGATCATCATCATCATCATCATCATATATATATATATATATATATATATATATATATATATATATATATAAAGAGAGAGAGAGAGAGGGGACCAGTCAAGCAGCACATCACGCTGTAATTCTTGGGCTGAGAAATCAACACTTAAAAGCCATAATTTTAAGGAGCGATAAGAATTTTTGAATAAAGGAAAATGGGTAGGGGTGGGTAGGTACCGTCAGCGAGTAGATAGGGCTCTTAATTGTAGATTTTAAATATTTGAGAGACAACAATGCATAAATCGTAATTTTTAAAAGAGCAATGAAATGTAGGTGAATAGAATATATACGTAGCATGAATTTAGGAAGCTTAGAAAATGAATAAGTATGAATTTAAGACAAAAACTGAATTCAATTGAATTTCATGGAGAGAAACAAGATAAATAATAGAGGGCAGACTAAAGCGCGAAGGTATGAGATGTTTGAGGCCGTAAATAAATAAAAATCTCTATCTTATCTGCATCTTGGAGACTTCGTCGTAGTATGTCAGCGGAGAAGAGATTGAGATAATTATATATATATATATATATATATATATATATATATATATGTATATGTATATATATATATATATATATATATATATATATATATATATATATATATATATATACACAGCAAGTTGTTTTACACCTATTACACTAATTATTTTTTGCTTTTGAGCTCAGGTCAAACACTATAGTTTAGAGGCCATGGACTGACGATGCGTGACAATGTGAATGTTCCGAGTCCTCTCCCCACCCAACCGTTCGCGAGCGCGCATTTGTTTTTTCATATTTGTTCAGAGCAAGTCGTTTTACATCTCTTACACTATTTTTCTTTTGTTTCTTGGCTCCGGTGAATGTTCCGAGTCCTCTCCCCACCTCCCCGTTCGCAAGCGTGCATTTTTGTCTTCATATTCATTCCCAGCAAGTTGTTTTACACCTATTAGACTAATTTCTTTTCATTTTTGTCACCGGGTCAAACGCTTTTTCATAACATAGAAACGTAAAAACACACACAACCACACATACATGATCTGTAACAACATACACATAAACACATACACACATCAACATTATAGATATACGATTTAGTTTCTGTGTGTTTTGTTATATAAACAGGCGCACACATTCAAACGCTTTAGTTTGACCAAGGTAGAGGGATAGAAGAGAGGTATTAAATGGAAGAGAGGAAGAAGAAGTAAGAGTGAGAAGGTAAACCAAGTGAATGTATGACTTTGTATGTATCACTTTCTCTCTCTCTCTCCCTCTTTTACTCTTACTCTCTATATTATATGTTGAGCGCGTGATCGATGAGGAAATTGAAAAAATCTGTTACTCTGTTGCTCTCTCTCTTTGCACCGTCGCTAGAAGGGAACTGAACTCATGTTTGCAAATAATGGCGACTTGAACATTGTTAGAATTTATGGTTTAAAATTATTCTTAATGTAAAATAACACGTGTTAGGAAGCAACCCAAAACAAAAAAAATGGCCGATTCTGGGCATTTTCGACCATGAGGAATCCATTGGTGCGACTCCCAGATTGCTATCTTGTATGGTGTGGATTTCTATAGATGCAACACACACACACAAACTCAGCTATACTATAGTTATATATATATAAACAATGATAACTATAATAATGATAATTATAGTAATGGTAATGATGATATTAATATTGATACTGGAAACAATAACATTAACATAAACAATAAAAATAGTAGTAATAATAATAATAGTACAAGTAACAATGGAAGTATTAATAATAATAATAACAATAGTAGGAATACTATCATTGATAATAACAATAGTATTAGCAATAACAGCGTCTTGGGGATCAACAATAACCAAATAAATAGCAATAGCATGGCAATCACATTAACTATGTGCACGAAAGTAAAAATTGTAATTGTAGAATAAGTGAAAATTGCGTGTTCGGAAATAGCTGCATTAGAAAGGAGGTGGTATACCAATGTGTAGTAAATACAAAATATGATAATAGAGTATATGTGGGTGCGACTAAAAATAGTATGAAACAAAGACTTAATTATTACAATTATACGTTTAGGAACAGAAACAGAAGAAATTCTACTGGATTAAGTGGCTACATATGGGAACTCAAAGATAAGGGTACTAACTTTAACCTACACTGAGAAATATTGACATCCACACCTGCATACAATAATAAAAACAGAAAATGCTTATTATGCATAAATTAATTTTTTTTCCTAATTAGGGCCAAAATTCCGCTTATTAACAATCTGAAGGAACACAACGTTTCATGCCTTCATAATATTGGGCATACCTTCTCTAAATTGAAGTAGAACTTAGTATTAAGATACCATCCCTGATGTAATAGTATTTATTTAAGCTAACCACTATTTCTATCCTATATTGTATGAGCTTAACCCTTTCATTACTATATTTCTGACCAAAATACACCCTTCATGAGTTTCAATTAAATTCTAAAATAATCATGAATTTAGACTAGTCTCATTAAACACCTATAACTTTTTTATTTATCAACATATCAATGTGATATTTGGAACATAATTAAAGAAAGGGTTCTTAATCAATTCTATTGCATAATTTTTGTCTGAAAGTTCACGTACTGGGGTACTGCTAGTGTTTCTCACATGTAAATATTGGTTCAGCTTCACAAATCGTACTCGTTCATAATACTGGAAATATATTCATCGCCAAAAGGTTCCTGATCGCTGCAATAATAATATTTATGGCAAAAAATGCCTGTATTTCATCTACAGTTGCAGGAAACCACAAGCTATCTTTTTTTTCCGGTTTGTTTACATTCTGCGTAACGGTTTGTTTCTGCAGTAATCATTTCAAACAGCATGAAAAAGAAGTCTAAAGGTTTCGCTTCCTGAGAAACACTATGGGTAGACCCTGTTTCCTCAGAAAAATTGTTAATAAAAATATTTTTTAAATCTTTTTCTGGTGTAAAATCGTCCTCATTGTCGCCGTCACTGCTTTCAGAATCGCTGCTTTCAGTTTCGGATACAGAAATATCCGATTCATTATCGTTCACCACGTGCTTTTGTAGCTCATTCATTCTTTTCTTCGATATCTCCATATCTTCTGTTGAAAAACCTTCAAATTCGGAATCACTGCTTATAGCATGAAACTCCTCTTCATCTTCAAAGTTGAAAAAAATTAACGCCGCAAAAAATGTGGAAAAAAATCTTCCAAAATTCACTGAGTTCGAATATTACGCCAAACAATGTCGGAGACAATAACTCAACTGTTTGCAAAGTGAAATCAGGTGTTTTAACGAATGTACTAACGAGATTTGGGTTCAAATATACATTTAAATAACAATGGGTACGCTCGGCCGGCTACGGCCGGGTTAGTCTTATGAACCAAAAAATTTTTCGGCGGGCTACAGCAGGGTTAGTAACGAAAGGGTTAAATGTGGTATCTGTATATATATATTTAATATAAATAGAACCTAGTATTAAAGCACCACATCTGTTTTAATGATAACTAATGAGAGTTTACTGACATTGTATTAGCTAACATATGATAATTAAGTAGACATATGTAAATAAGTATATATATTTAGTTTGATATAATTATGTTGATGTAGGCATATATACACCAGCGAGTAGTTATCACTGTAAGCAATACCTCTGTATTGATATAAGTATCTGTAGGTATAGGTGTGTGTGTGTGTATGTATATGCACATATGGATGTATCTATATGTGTTACTATTGTTATTGTTGTTATTATTACTATAAATACTCCTCCTGTATGTATTTATTTGTTAGTATATATGTGTATATGCACATGTATGTGTGTATGTGAGGGTACATATATATGTATGTATGAGAATATATATGTATATATTTGTATATATATGGGTGTATGTATATGTATGTATATATATGTGTGTGTATGGGTGTGTCTACGGGTCTATATATATGTATATATGTATGTGTGTGGGTGTATGCGTACCTATGTATTTACAACCATTTAGTGGAATATCATGTGCTTGTAGATGTATATATTTAGATATTTACATCTAGACATATAGATATATGTAGTTGTAGGTGGGTATGCACTTATATCTGGGTATGTATGTATGCGTGTGCTTATTTGACAATTAAGTAGGTATCATATGCCTGCATGTACATGTGGATGTATATAATGATGTGCGAATACAGTTATGTGGATGTGTATGTTGACTTATATGTAGAGGTATGCAGGTATGTATGTGTATGGTTGTGTGAGTATGTATGTGGATAAATGTACGTGCACCTATGTGTGTGTGTGTATGCACATTTTGAGTGTGTATATATGAGGATGTGTGGGTAACTGTCTACTACATGCTAAGGTCTCTGGTACTCAACGATATTTTGCCAAGGTTTGGACAGTTTTATTCATCGATTGTTTGATTAGTCAATTATTTACTTATTTACTCATTTGAACTAATGTATTGGTTAATTAGTAGCTAGAATAGTTAGTTATGTAGGATACTCAAATCTTAGGGTCACCCCAATTCACTCTTGTCTCTATAGTAAATGACGTCCCATGTATAAACCTAACAGTAGAAATAATGAAATATAATTACACGCGAATCACTAAGTTTATGAATAGCTGCCGTAGTGGTTCATTAGTTGAGTGACTCTACTATGTAGAGAATCCTGCAGTCACATAGAAACTCTTAAGCATAATCTAAGACAGTGAGTCGGGTACGATAGCTTTTGATCGTACTTTCACCAAAAATTACTACAATTTGATAACATATAGGTGTACGTTATATATACGTAGGAGTCTTAATAAGTAATCTGAGACTGTATTATAGATATAATCTTAGCATTTAACGCCAACATATCGTAAAGTGGAATATGAGCAGTCTTATAGTTTTAATATATTAAGGCTTTGTTTTGTTACCTTACCCCTATTATAGTGTGGTTGTGTATGTGTGTATACATACATACAAATATTTATTTATTTATTTATATCCGCATATAGACTTCTTAATAATCTATTCTATAACTCATTTAATCTTTGTATTTGTATATACACTCCATCTATATAAGTATATACAGGCATGGAGGTATGTATGTGTGTGTGTATATATACATATGTGTAGACAGCTGCAGGAGAAATACCTAGCCTGGCTTTCACTGACATGAAGAAAGCCTTTGACAGGGTCCCCCGATCCCTTATCTGTTGGTCAATGAGGAAACCAGGGATAGAAGAATGGTTAGTGAGAGCTATGCGAGCCATGTACAGAGACGCTGTCAGTAAGGTGAGGGTTGGCAATGAGTACAGTGAAGAATTCCGGGTAGAGGTAGGGGTCCACCAAGGTTTTGTCCTCAGCCCCCTATTTATCATTGTCCTCCAGACGATAACAGAGGAATTCAAGACAGGTTGCCCCTGTGAGCTCCTCTATGCTGACGACCTTGCACTAATTGCCAAATCACTATCAGAACTAGAGGAGAAGTTTCAGGTGTGGAAGCAGGGACTACAATCGAAGGGCCTTAGGTTCAACTTAGCTAAAACCAAAGTCCTAATAAGTAGGAAAGTAGACAAACCACAGACCCCTTCAGGTAGATGGCCCCTGCTCAATCTGTAGAAAATGTGTAGGTAGAAACTCTATAAGATGCACCCAGTGCAAGCTATGGACACATAACAGGTGCAGCAATATCAAAGGCAGGTTAACTAGGAAGTTAGTTTTTGTATGTGGGAGATGTTCAGGTGCAATAAACACTGAAAATATGCAGAAAACAACTTCTGTCTCATTCCAGGGAGAAAAACTAGAGGTAGTTGATAGCTTCCGCTATCTGGGTGACCAAGTTAGTACTGGGGGTGAGTGCGATAAAAGTGTAGCTGCTAGAATAAGAATAGCCTGGGCAAGGTTCAGAGAGCTCTTACCTCTGCTGGCGACAAAGGGCCTCTCGCTCAGAGTAAAAGGCAGACTATATGACGCATGTGTACGAACAGCCATGCTACATGGCAGTGAAACATAGGCCTTGACTGCTGAGGACATGCGTAAGCTCACAAGAATGAAGCCAGTATGCTCCGATGGATGAGTAATGTTAGTGTACATACCCGACAGAGTGTAAGTATCTTGAGAGAAAAGTTGAACCTAAGAAGCATCAGTTGTGGTGTGCAAGAGAGACGATTGCGCTGATATGGACATGTGGCGAGAATGGATGAGGATAGCTGTGTGAAAAAGTGCCACACTCTTGCGGTTGAGGGAACCCGTGGAAGAGGCAAGGCCCAGGAAGACCTGGGTTGAGGTGGTAAAGCACGACCTCCGAAATTTAGGCCATACCAAGGCAATGACTTCTGACCGAGACCTTTGGAAATGCTGTGCATGAGAAGACCCGGCAATCCAAGTGAGACCGAAATCCAAGACCTCTGCCAGGGCTAGACCAAATTCCAATATATATATATATATATATATATATATATATATATATATATTATATAATATATATATAAATTTATATATATATATATATATATATATATTTTAATTTATATATATATATATAATATACATATATTTATATATATATATATATATATATATATATATTTATTTATATATATATATATATATATATATATTTATTTATATATATATAATATATATATATATATATATATATATATATATATATATATATATATATATATTTATATATATATATATATATATATATATTTATTTATATATATATATATATATATATATTATATATATATATATATATTTATATTTATTTATATATATATATATATATATTTATATATATATATATATATTTATTTATATATATATATATATATATATATTTATTTATATATATATATATATATATATATATATATATATATATATATATTTATTTATATATATATATATATATATATTTATTTATATATATATATATATATATTTATTTATATATATATATATATATATTTATTTATATATATATATATATATATTTATTTATATATATATATATATATATTTATTTATATATATATATATATATTTATTTATATATATATATATATATATTTATTTATATAT
>NC_142934.1:36707233-36724733 GCF_046866305.1 Octopus bimaculoides
GAGAGAAACGTGAGAGGTGAAAAAGTGGGAGTCCGCTTGGTATTGTCCATTGTAATATGTTTATCCTTTAAGTTGATACATTTACATGAAAGTTCATCGGTATTCTGAAATCTGTCCATATTGTACCACAATTCAGGGGTAGAGTGAATGCTAAATAAACAATACTAGCTTATATGAGCTAGAAGGAGAGGGTCCAAAAAAAGGAAGTTGGGGGTTAAAACACTATAAAATACGAAGAAAACAATATGAAATACACAAATTTAATACAAAAATAATAGACGTCAAATTGGGGGGGGGGGGGAATATAAGAAAAAAATCTGGATAGTAATGTAAGATGCATATAAACTATTTAGAAGGGTTGGAGAAAGGTGGTAAATATAAAAGTAAAGAAATAAAATGAAATAACAGAGGTAAAAAGAAGGGGAATAAGAAGAAAAAAAACCTAAAAGTAGAAAAAGAGAAATAAAGATAGATAAAGAGATCTAAAAGGATGAGTTCATAAATAACAGACATACATGATGCTGTGTTGGCCAAGACTAGTGGTGGGTCATAAATAATGGCAGGCTAAAGTAAACTTGAAATATGATATCCTTGTGATGAGTGGTCAGTTTAGCCAAAGTACATCACTACAACTTAAGTATAGGATACTTATCTATTATATTGGTACATACACTTATCTAGAGAATAAAAGGATGATGGAAGTGGTAAATGGTAATTAGAACATATAAAAACCAAAACAATAAATAATTACAAAATGTAAAAAAGAAAAAAAGGTTAGAGAAAATATAGAAAATATAAAGGGGAATACTAGGGCTGGAAGTTAAAATTCAAAATACAGAGTATTGGGAACACTTTAACTGTAGTAATCTATATATATATAAATGAGAATGTGTGTCTGTCTGTCTGTCTGTCTGTCTGTCTGTCTGTGTGAATCCCTAAAACTCGAGAACTACGCAACCAATTTCATTCAAATTTTACACATGCCTTACTTAGGGTTCCAGTTGTGTTTTAGTAAAAAAAAAAATTATTAACTTCTTGCAGAGTTCAAGCACACGGCAACATAATATCTCCTCCACTATTTAAGTATTACGTGTCAAAAGTGAAACAAAAACACTCATGTCAAATACTTTCACTTTAAAAATGAAACTATTCCACTAACTGAAACAATCACATTTCGATACTGTAGTGACAGATACTTTCACAGAGAGAGAAAGAGAGAGACAGAAAGAGAGAGAGAGATGTATATGTACACCATTTCGATACTGTAATGACAGATACTTTCAGAGAGAGAGAGAAAGAGAGAGATGTATATGTATACATATAGATGCACACGTATATGTATATATATATATAGATCTATACATACATGTATATGTATACATATGTGTAGATGTATATATATATATATAGATGTACATGTAATATGTACACATATATACATATATACATGCATACAGATATCTATACATATATTACACCCATCACACACACATACACATGCACACAAAAACACACATTAGTCATTTGTATATGCTCCACAAGGGAAAACAAGGAACATAGTTTACAATGAGGTGTTATAATCACAACAGCAAGAAAGTATGTACATGATCACATTCTTTTACGAAACTTCATTGACTTCATATATTTATATTGATATACATATATATACGTGTGTTTGGGTGCGTGTGTGTATATACATCTCTATATATAAAGATGATGCGTAGTCTAGACGGCGTTTTTAGATTTCATTATTCTCTTTAACCCGGGCAACGCCGGGTATTTCTGCTAGTATAATATAATAGTAATATTGTATTACATAATGTAATAGTGATAAAAAATAACAACACCAACAACAATAATACAAAAAAGATATAAAACATAGTGGTTTGAAAAGGTACATTGATTAGAAGAATATTGTGGTTGGGGAAGTTATGGCTTATCTATTAGTGTAAATTATATGGCATAGTGAAACTACTATTATAATCGTGTTTTAATCATTGGGTATTGGTGTATAAATATAAAGAAGTCTGGGTTTGCATCTCCTAATCAATTATAGTATAATATTATTATAAAACATTGCAGTGATGAGTGTTATTTAATATTACTTTTGTGTATTGTAATGTCATTCGAAAGCTTCGAGTCATTGACTGAAAGGTTTAGAAATTTTTCTGTAAATGTGGGATTATGGATCCTGTATATTATGGGGTCAGAATCTAGCTATGCGAGGGTAAACTGAATAATTAAGGTACATAGTTAAGTTGTGGGTAGAGTACGGGCTTCGTTAATTCAATGTCTGAATTGTGGCAGGAAGGATCTGATGTAGGAGTTGCTAATGAGAGAAGGTTTAGAAGTGCTTATAACTAAAAAGAGGGGACTTAGGGATTATAGTATCTAAAGGTTTTAATCATTTTATGCATACAGGAAGGTTTGAAATCTGATCTCTTATTAATTAGCTTATTCTTATCAGGGAATCTAATAATTTTCAATAGTTCTAAGGAACATAACTGGCAACCAGTTCTATTATCTCTATACGTTGCGGCCGATCCAACTATGGACCATCTAAGGTTAAAGTTAATGTTATCATCTTTAAGTTCCCAAATTCTACGAGATAATGAGGTGCTATTAGCATTATGTCTGAGTCTAAACGAAGACCTGTGGTTATAGAACCTAGATTTCCAGAATGAAGAGCACCCAAGGTAGGTGAGGGTATTCGTTTCCGTAATTATTTCGTCAGAGTATACTACGTTTTTAGCTAAGCAGTTTCCACGTAAAGGACATGTCGATGGTGTTACACAATTGCACTCGATTTTGTAGTTGCTAGGCTGTCTTATGTTTGCATTTGTGGGGTAACTGCTTATATGATTGTTATCTATGCTAGTTCTTGGGTGGTTAGGGTTTATGCTTACTTGCTGTTACTATTATTGTTGCTACCTCTATTTGGGTTGTTTGAAGCTACATCACCTCTATTCATTCTGCCGTTAACAGTGGTACTATATTTATTATTTCTATCAGCAATATTATTAGTTATATTGGAATCGTGGCTCGTATAATTATTATCATGATTATTATTAGAGGTGGAGTTGGATATTCTATTATTAGTAGCAGTATCATTATTTAACGCGGAAGTACTATAAGGTGTGGCGCTATCCTGTGTTGGATCTAGGTTTAGTGATTCATCTACTGTACTGTGATTTGCTATTTGGGTATACGCATGTCCTCAGCAGTCATGGCCCATGTTTCACTGCTACATGGCAGTGAAACATGGGCCGTGACTGCTGAGGACATGCGTAAGCTCGCAAGGAATGAAGCCAGTATGCTCCGATGGATGAGAATGTCAGTGTGCATACCCGACAGAGTGTAAGTATCTTGAGAGAAAAGTTGTACCTAAGAAGCATCAGTTGTGGTGTGCAAGAGAGACGATTGCGCTGGTATGGACATGTGATGAGAATGGATGAGGATAGCTGCATGAAAAAGTGCCACACCCTAGCGGTTGAGGGAACCTGTGGAAGAGGCAGGCCTAGGAAGACCTGAGATGAGGTGGTGAAGCACGACCTCCGAACATTAGGCCTCACCAAGGCAATGACTTGTGACCGAGACCTTTGGAAATATGCTGTGCGTGAGAAGACCGGCAAGCCAAATGAGACCAAAATCCAAGGCCTCTGCCAGGGATGTAGCCAGCCCACTTACGCGTAACATTCCTTCATTGGACACTAAACTCCGCTTGTGAAGACCTGTTGAGGCAAGTGAAATCGAAATCAAACTAAAATTGTAGGAACACTAAACTTGGCTTGCGAAGACCTGTTGGGGCAAGCGAAAGCGAAATCATGATGGCACCTGTACCAGTGGAGCACTAAGAGCACCGTCCGAGTGTGATTGTTGCCAGAGCAGCTGCCTGGCTTCAGCATGATCGTTACCAACGTTGCCTTCCTGGCACTTGTGCCAGTGGCACGTGAAAAGACATTCAAGCGAGATTGTTGCCAATGCCGATGGACTGGCTCCTGTGCAGGTGACACATAAAATACACCATTTCGAGCGTGGCTGTTGCCAGTAAGACATTCGAGCGAGATCGTTGCCAGTGCTGATGGACTGGCTCGTGTGCAGGTGGCACGTAAAATACACCATTTTGAGCGTGGCCATTGCCAGTACCGCCTGACTGGCCTTCATGCCAGTGGCACGTAAAAGCACCCACTACACTCTCGGAGTGGTTGGTGTTAGGAAGGGCATCCAGCTGTAGAAACTCTGCCAAATCAGATTGGAGCCTGGTGTAGCCACCTGGTCCACCAGTCCTCAGTCAAATCGTCCAACCCATGCTAGCATGGAAAGCGGACGTTAAACGACGACGATGATGATGATGTATGTATCTCTTTCTCTCCTTCTCTCTCTCTCTCCCTCTTTCTCCCCCCTCTCTCTCTCTCCCTCTCTCTCTCTCTCTATATATATATATGTATTTCGTTTGGAAGATTCTTTATGTGAGTTCGTGTGTTGAAGCATTTCTTGTGTGTGGGGAGAATCGCTTTCTTTTTGTGCCTCATAATTTAACACACTCACTGGTAAAATTTCTAGTTATTCTTTATTCTTATTTTCATATATATATATATATATATATGTATGTATGTATGTATGTATCTATATAGGTGATTAAAATAAGCAACAATGATATCCAAAGTTAATGCAGTACGATCGTGTCATGCAACTCCATTTAACTAAGCAATGTGAACATTACATCAAATATAAAATTCAGAGCAATCCTCAGCTGCACAAAGATATAAAAATTTAATGAAGTTACATTTAAACAGAAGGACATATTTATAATTACATCTAAACTTTCCAAGTAGAAAGGAAGAATACAAAAGATCCATTTTGACTTAGCCAGACCATACAGGTTAGTAAATAATTCTAAGCAGATTTTTTACTGTCACTGATTTTATTTGTTTTTTTGTTTCTGATTTATGGACTAACTTATCAGACCAAGAGATTCAAGGCTTAAGAGGACACTGGCATTTTCTTTGTAGGGTAAGGGGTAAACAATATAGACAGTAAACATGGATGATATAGTTATAAAATTTCTTTGGGTTTGGTGACAAACTACTATAGGGTAGGTGTTTCACTACTAGCAGACCAGTTTATAATGGAACAGGGGAAGTATTATCATAAGACACCTATATAAAAATATAGGTAACATATATAAAAATAAAGTTGCTATATTGTATACAGATACAGTAAATGGTTATTCATAGTTTTCATTAATCAGAATAATATATCAGTATTGTTTTACTAAGTTTGAAATACTTGAGATACTAATATTCGCTTAATTAATATGTGAATAAATAAAGGCTAATTATAAATTAATAATGAAATAAAAAGGTGTATAATAATATAAATAATCAATTAAGGCAGTATACAAAAACAATGAGGTAGTATTAATTTAAAATGCCATGGTAAAGTAGATTTAGACTTATTTACATCAATAAAAGGACCCATAGATAAGATGTGAAATTAAATTTTTTATATATATTGGACTAAATTTTAAAATTAAACTTATATATCTAATATCATTTAAATCTAGGCTAGATAAAAGAAATAGTAATGAAAATGATATATTTACTCCGCAAAATAATAGGGATTCCACAAAAAAGGTATGCAGAACTATAAATCATAATATTGTCCTTGAGAATAATGGTAATCAAAATGTATCCTGGGACCTTTATGATTTGACGGGCAACATTTTTTTATGTAGTGTTTTTGGTGCCGAAACACTTTCAAACTTCGTATACTTGTATATTTTGTGGTATAGAACAGATAAAAAATTTTGTATTCGAAGTTATTTCACACTAAAAATTGTCTTATTTCGATAATTTCAACTAATCACTGACGTCTATTCAGTTGAATACAGTTAGTGCTGTGACGGTGTATATGGTATTAATCCCCGTTAGTTCTGACATTTCCGTTTAACTAGACTGTTCGTAAACAAAGGGGAAAAAGCCATCAAAATACTTGAATATTGCCAGCACTTGTTATTGGAGCTACCAGAATTATTAATGCACCTCCACCAAGTAGAAATAGCAGCCAAATCTTCTTCAAATCAAACTCTATTTTAGGGTTGGGGTTAGGGTTAGGGTTAGGGTGAGGTTATGGCAAAAATATACACACACAGATACGCACAGCGTAATTTATTATATAAACAATATATGCGTATAAATTACGATTAAACCGGATGAAATATGTCACACTTAACACCGGCAGAAATTTATTGTTTACAAAAGAGCACTGACTGTATTCAGCTGAATAGACGTCAGTGATTGGTTGAAATTACAGAAATACGACAACTTTAACATGAAATAACTTGCGATGTATGATTTTTTGTTAAGAAGGCTAAGAGAAAAAGTTGTTTTGTATGACACATTCAACCAGTGTCCCAAGTTTGAAAGTGTTTCATTAAGAAAACAAGTGTTGGCCGTCAAATCACAAAGATCCGTATCCTGTACTCACTCACACAATAAATTTAAAAGTAAAAATCTTGTTTGGTTCAATATCCCATTCAACTGTGCAGTATCCACTAATATAAACAAAAAAATTAATAGCTATTTTACAAAAAGAATTTTCCTTCTTTCCACAGATAGAATAGAATCTTTTCACGTAATACAGTCCAAATCTCATACTCGGCCCTCCCTAATATAGGTACAATCATAGCTATGTTAAATAGAAAAAACATAAAATTAGCCAGAATTGTTGAAAATAAAAATGGTGGTAATAGTTATTGAAATGTCAATAATAATTTAATCAATGTCAATAATAGCATTACCGATAATTATAGAAATGGAAGTGGAAATAACAATGGCAACAGCAATTATGAAGGTAACAGCAATATTCTTAGTTCCATCAACCATAACTTAAACCAACATAATGAATATAGTGGTATTGATGTTGGAAGTACAACTGAAATAAATAGTAGTAGCGCCTCTAATGATAATAATGTGAATTATGGTTCTAGTTCATATATGGAAATATAAAATATTAGTATGCTGTATGCTGCAGGAATGATTCTATCTGATAGCACGATGGAAATGGAGTTAGATAGTAATAGAAGTGATCATAACAAGCCTGATAATAGAATTAATAATAGGGGAAATAATATCAATGCGAATAATGGTAACAACAATAATTTAAATCTTAGTAATAATATAGGTGTTGTTGATAGTTCCACTAGTTGCAATTGTAGAAATAAGTCCCGTTGTCCGTTATTAGGTCGAAGTCTCACCCAAAACATAGTATATAAATGCACAATAAGTACTATAACTGATAATTATATTTACTTGGGATGTACGATTAATTTGAAAGAGCATATATATAACCACCTGTCATCTTTTAGACTTAAACATAAGGCTAATTGTATGTCATTATCAAATAAAATTTGGGAATTAAAGGAAAGTGGTACCAGTTTTAGCCTTAAATGGGAAATTATAAGAAAAGTTCAACCTTATAGAAATAGCAGATCTGGATGTGAACTATATTCCATGGAAACATAGGAAATTTTTAAACTTAAAAACAATACTAACCTGATTAATAATAGATTAGACCTTAGAGTATTATGTGTACACAGTTCCGCTTGCACTTTTAAATATTTTAAAAAGTAGCAAACTTATATAGTGTGGTATTTTAATATCTACCATGTTTATCTTAGTCTATAATTAGTGGATAAGTGAGTACACCCTATAGCATTAACTTTCCTGTGGTTAATATTGGACTATAATCATTATAAATACAAACTATAGCATTAACTTTCCTTTAGTCTAGATTGGATTGTAGTTACTATAGAGATAAGCTAATTAAGTAAATTTTTAAATAAGTTTAGTTTTTAGATATTTGATATATTAAATACTTTCTATAATTCTTATTTATTGTGATTACTAAATCACACATTAACTTCATCTTGATGTTAGAGTTTTGACTAATTTTATACCCTTTTTCTTTTCCGTGATGTGTTTTTTCTACCCTACATGAGTTTTTTTATACCTCATAATTACCTCCAGATATACCTATTTTTGGTACCCCTATAAATCTATACTTATAATATACAAATATGGGTATCTTCACTTCATCCTTAAAAACACAAACTATACAATTAACTTTCCCTTAGTCTAAATTGGATTGTAGTTACTATAGAGGTAAGATAATCAAGTAAATTTGAATATTTTAGATATAGGATATATTAAATATTTTCTTTAATTCTTATTTATTGTGATTACAAAATCACATATTTAAATTGAAATTTAACTTTTATAGCAAATTTTTGATCTCTCACCTTAATGTATAATCTTCCTGTAAAAACTAAAATTTTAACTTTATCCATTGATAGTATATGGTTTTACTTAAATTTTTTCCATATCATATTTGCTATTGCTGTTAGTTTAGTGTGTATTTTACCTAACTTTAATGAATAGCATGTTTTGAAATTTCTTAATAGTTTTTAAACCTTTTAAAATATTATTTGATGCCTGACCCTAAAGGATTCATGTTATTCCATTGTTGTTGTAGTATTATTATTGTTATTTTATGGGTGACTTAAATAAATCTAATCCTTGTTCCATTATTATTTTGTATTTAGCCTATGTTAGTTAATACCAGTTCCTGATAATCTAAGATAGGACAATCTAATTAAATTAGTACATAATTATCATGTTCTTTATTAATAGTTTAGTTCACCATTATATTCTATGTTAATTCCAATCATTCATTTTATCAGTTTCTTAAACCTTGATGAGTCCATCATTATGTACCATGTAAATCCAATGTATCAATTCGTTATATTAATTGTATAATGAATTTATTTCTTATGTGTCCTTTTAATGATATTAGATATACAAGTTTAATTTTAAAATTTTAGTACAATATGTATAAAAATTTCAATTTCACATCTTATCTATGGTTCCTTATATTGGTGTAAATAAGTCTAAATGTACTTTACCAGAGCATTTTAAATTAATACCACCTCATTGTTTTTGTATACTGCCTTAATTGATTATTTACATTATTATACACTATTTCATTTTATTTCACTATTAATTTATAATTAGCCTTTATTTATTCACATATTAATTAAGCGAATATTAGTATCTCAAGTATTTCAAACTTAGTAAAACAATACTGATATATTATTCTGATTAATGAAAACTATGAATAACCATTTACTGTATCTGTATACAATATAGCAACTTTATTTTTATATATGTTACCTATATTTTTATATAGGTGTCTTATGATAATACTTCCCCTGTTCCATTATAAACTGGTCTGCTAGTAGTGAAACACCTACCCTATAGTAGTTTGTCACCAAACCCAAAGAAATTTTATAACTATATCATCCATGTTTACTGTCTATATTGTTTACCCCTTACCCTACAAAGAAAATGCCAGTGTCCTCTTAAACTTTGAATCTCTTGGTCTGATAAGTTAGTCCATAAATCAGAAACAAAAAAAACAAATAAAATCAGTGACAGTTAAAAATCTGCTTAGAATTATTTACTAACCAGTATGGTCTGGCTAAGTCAAAATGGTTTTTTGTATTCTTCCTTTCTACTTGGAAAGTTTAGATGTAGTTATAAATATGTCCTTCTGTTTAAATGTAACTTCATTAAATTTTTATATCTTTGTGTAGCTGAGGATTGCTCTGAATTTTATATTTGATGTAATGTTCACATTGCTAAATTAAATGGAGTCGCATGAAACGATCGTAATGCATTAACTTTGGATATCCTTGTTTCTTATTTTGACTTTAATCACCTTATTTTGAAACTGTATGGATAATACCATACTTAATTCTGGTGCCTTAACTTAAGTACCATATTCACTTGGATCTAAATTTTTTATGTATCTATATATATATATATATATGTTTATGTCTGCTGTGTTTCTTTCAACTTTGTTTCTAAAAACCCAAGGAATTTAACCAGCGTGATGTATTGTTGCCCGTTCCTCTCTTCCTCCCTCTTTCTCTCTCTCTCTCTCTCTCTCTCTCTCTCTCTCTCTCTCTCTCTCTCTCTCTCTCTCTCTCTTTCTCTCTTTCTCTCTCTCTCTGAATCATTACTTTCTCTCCCCCTCTTCCTCTTTGACTCGTATGTGTTCCCAAAGCTATATAACCAGTTCAATTTCCAATCCTAATTTGTATTCGAATTTCTATGCTGATAGAACCACGACGAAGCTCTCCAAAATATGTGCAGCTAAGATATTTTATCCTACTTCATATATTATCCCTTCTTGCCGTGCTACCCCCCCCCCCCCGTCCGTTTCTCTATTTATCTATATATTTCTTTCCTTCCATGTCTCTGTTTTGTCTTAAATTCATGCTTATTTAAGAATTTCTTTTCTTTACCTTATTCAAATTTTCGCTTTTCCTTTACTTTATTCAAGTTATGCTCCTCTAGCCCAAACCTGTCTGAAATTTTGTCTCTCCTCCCTTTAAAAATTACAATTTAATCTCATGGTTTAAACACTGCTGTGTTTCTTTCAACTTTGTTTCTAAAAACCCAAGGAATTTAACCAGCGTGATGTACTGTTGCCCATTCCTCTCTCTCTCTCTCTCTCTCTCTCTCTCTCTTTCTCTCTCTGAATCACTACTTTATCTCCTCCACTTCCTCTTTGACTCGTACGTGTCCCCAAAGCTATATAACCAGTTCAATTTCCAATCTTCGTCCTAATTCGTATTCGAATTTCTATGCTGATAGAACCACGATGAAGCTCTCTTAGCTCACGGTACGCCCGCCCTCCCACCCCCTCCACCAGTACCGGAAGTTTAGATCATCTTCCATCCTAAGCTGTCTCTCGCGAACACTGCTAGTGACCTTATATCACCCCTGCCCTCTTATCGACCTTATAGCGCATAAAGATTGGTTAGTATATGCAGGTTGTAGGTATTGTTTTGTTTATGAATTCTGCCAAATGCAAGTTTTCTTTTCAGGTACACGACACTGCTTTCCCCCATCCCAGGGTCACACGGGCCCACTCCTCTGACACCCACTCCTCCCACACTGTCAGGATTGGCACTCTCAACGTCGGCATGCTGAAAGGTAGGTCTGGTGAGATTGTTGAGATGCTTGAAAGGAGACGCGTAGATCTGTGCTGCATCCAAGAAGTAAGATGGAGAGGAGGTTCTGTGAGGTTCCACACAGGCAAAGAACACAGGTACAAGATTTTCTGGGCAGAGAACACTAATGGGGTCGGGGGCGTAGGAATACTTCTAGCAGAGAAATGGGTTGATAAGGTAATCGAGGTAGTTAGAGTATGTGACAGAGTACTTAAGATTAGACTCGTGCTTCATCATAGGTTAGCTACTGTCATCTCAGCCTATGCCCCTCAACCGGGGCTACCGGATGGGCTGAAAGACCAATTCTATGACATCCTCTTGCAAACTACCTCGTTGGCGAGTGACAGGGACCTTCTCTTTGTGGCTGGTGACTTCAATGGTCATGTTGGACGTCATGCTGGAGGCTTCCATGGCATACATGGAGGCTATGGCTTCGGTTCCCGCAACGAGGAGGGAACCAGACTGCTGGAGTTCTGTGATGCAACCGATCTTATGGTTTGCAATACCAACTTCAGGAAACCTGCCTGTCACCTAGTCACCTAATGATCCGGCAGACACTCTAGCCAAATCGACTACATCCTCGCCAGAAATAGGGAAAGGGGGTTGCTTATAAATGCCAAAACCTTCCCTGGCGAAGAAGGTACCCCTCAACACAGATTAGTAGTTAGCGACTTCGGGATCAAGGCAAAATGGGTGCCCAGAAGTAGACCGGCCTGGAGGAGAAGGGTGTGGAAGCTTAAAGACCCTGCAAATGGACGGAGATTTAGAGACATGTTACTTGAAGCGTTTGACGAAATAGAAGGGGATATAGCATCATACAACGTGGAAGACAATTGGTGATTTCTGCGGGACAACCTGCTGAGAGCCACTGACCAGATCTGTGGCTGGTGTAAAGTCCCCTCTCGACCCAGAGTAATGTGGTGGTGGATCAAGGAGGTAGACAGGGCTATTAGACAAAAGAAACAGGCCTGGAAGGACTGGAAGAACGGTGGTAGCAGGGAATTGTACCTATCTGCCAGAAAGGAAGCTAGGCGACAGGTTTACTTAGCCAGAGGGGAAGCAGATAAGAAAAGATTTGCCAATGTTCTGCGCCGTGTGGACCAAAGACTTGAGGTATTTCATGTTGCAAGACAGTGTAGGAGAGAGAATTGTGATGTCATAGGAGAGAAATGTGTTCGCATGGATGATGGTACGCTTTCACTAAATGAGGCTGCAAAGAAAGAGGTCTGGAGATGCCACTACGATAGATTGCTCAATAAAGAGAATGAATGGGAGAAAGAGAGTCTGCCGTATGTCGACCCAACAGAGGGACCAGCTATCCGAGTTGATAGGACCATGGTAGATAAAGCAATTAAGAGTATGAAGACAGGGAAAGCCCCCGGCCCATCAGGAATCACTGCTGAGATGCTCAGAATATCTGGCAGTGTCGGCTATAGCCTAGTCACCCGTATTACGAACCATGTGATACACGAAGGAGTCATACCCAATGACTGGTGTAGCAGCACCATAGTCAACTACTACAAAGGTAAAGGTAACGCTTTAGATACAAATAATTAGAGGCATCAAGCTGTTAGATCAGGTAATGAAAGTCACGGAGAGGGTCATAGCCCAACTAAGTAGGGGGCGAATCAACTTAGATGAGATGCAGTTTGGGTTCGTGCCAGGTAAAAGCACCACTGATGCCATGTTTCTGGTAAGACAGCTGCAAGAGAAATACCTAGCCAAGGATAAACCTCTGTACCTGGCTTTCGTTGACATGGAGAAAGCCTTTGACAGGGTCCCCCGATCCCTTATCTGTTGGTCAATGAGGAAACTTGGGAAAGAAGAATGGTTAGTTAGAGCTGTGCGAGCCATGTACAGAGATGCTGTCAGTAAGGTGAGGGTTGGAAATGAGTACAGTAATGAATACCGGGTAGAGGTCCACCAAGGTTCTGTCCTCAGCCCCCTCCTATTTATCATTGTCCTCCAGGCGACAACAGAGGAATTCAAGATAGGTTGTGCCTGGGAGCTCCTCTATGCTGATGACCTTGCACTAATTGCGGAGTCACTATCAGAACTAGAGGAGAAGTTTCATGTGTGGAAGCAGGGACTAAAATCGAAGGGCCTTAGGTTCGACCTAGCTAAAACCAAAGTCCTAATAAGTAGGAAGGTAGATAAAACACAAACCCCTTCAGGTAGATGGCCCTGCTCAGTATGTAGAAAAGGTGTAGGTAGTAACTCTATAAGATGTACCCAGTGCAAGCTATGGACACATAAGAGGTGCAGCAATATCAAAGGCAGGTTAACTAGGAAGTTAGTCTTTGTATGTGGCAGATGTTCAGGTGCAATAAACACTGTAAACAAGCAGGAAACAACATCTGTCTCATCCCAGGGAGAAAAACTCGAGGTAGTTGATAGCTTCCGCTATCTGGGTGACCAAGTTAGTAGTGGTGGTGGGTGCGCTGAAAGTGTAGCTGCTAGAATAAGAATAGCCTGGGCAAAGTTCAGAGAGCTCTTACCTCTGCTGGCGACAAAGGGACTCTCAGAGTAAAAGGCAGACTGTATGACGCATATGTACGAACAGCCATGCTACATGGCAGTGAAACATGGGCTGTGACTGCTGAGGACATGCGTAAGCTCGCAAGGAATGAAGCCAGTACGCTCCGATGGATGAGTAATGTCAGTGCGCATACTTAACAGAGTGTAAGTATCTTGAGAGAAAAGCTGAACATAAGAAGCATCAGTTGTGGTGTGCAAGAGAGACGATTGCACTGGTATGGACATGTGGTGAGAATGAACGAGGATAGCTGTGTGAAAAAGTGCCACACCCTAACAGTTGAGGGAACCCGTTGAAGAAGCAGGCCCAGGAAGACCTGGGCTGAGTTGGTGAGGCAAGACCATAGAACATTGGGCCTCACCGAGGCGATGACTTCTGACCGAGACCTTTGGAAATATGCTGTGTGAGAAGACCCAGCAAGCCAAGTGAGACCTAAATCCAAGGCTTCTGCCAGGGGTGTAGCCAGCCCACTTATGCGTACCTTTCCTACATTGGACACTAAACTCCGCTTGCGATGACTTGTTGAGGTAAGTGAAATCGAAATCGAACTAAATTCGATGACTGGCACTCATGCTAACGTCGTCTCCTTCATTGGACACGAAACTCAGCTTGCAAAGACTTATTGGGTCAAGCGAAAGCAAAATCGGGATAGCACCTGGTACTTGTGTCCGTGACACGTGTAAGGATTTTCGAGCGAGATCATTGCCAGTGCCCCTGGACTGGCTCTTGTGCGGGTGGCACATAAAATACACCATTTTGAGTGTGGCCGTTGCCAGTACCGCCTGACTGGCCTTCGTGCCGGTGGCATGTAAAAACACCCACTACTGTCTGAGTGGTTGGCGTTAGGAAGGGCATCCAGCTGTAGAAACTCTGCCAAATCAGATTGGAGCCTGGTGTAGCCATCTGGTTTCACCAGTCCTCAGTCAAATCGTCCAACCCATGCTAGCATGGAAAGCAGACGTTAAACGATGATGATGATGATATATATATATATATATATATATATATATATATACATATAGTCGATTCAAACACGAACAAGCAAGAAAAAGCACGAAAAAACAACAATGGGACTACATGGAATAAGTACAGTGTTATTGGATGCTCAGGAAAGGAAAGAAAAGAATGAGGATCTATTGTTTCGAGCGAAGCTCTTCGTCAGAAATATAGGAAAAGTCCAAAGAAATGTAGGAAAAGACCAGAGAAAGAAAATCAGCAATGATGCATAGGTGATCACATAATGGAAGGGAAAGGGTGGAGAAATAGTACTTTTCAAAGACAGGAGAGTGGAAGAGTAGGTATGTGTGTGTGTGTGTGTGTGTATGTAGTTGTGGCTGTTTATGTATGTTTGTGGTTGGACATAGTATTGTTTAAGGTCATAGGAAAAATTTATAGTAAGAATTTGGTAGGAGTGGCTGCCTGTGCATAGGAGAATGGTCAGTAGAAAGGTACTGGTAGTTTGAAGTGTGTGTGTGTATATATATATATATATATATATATATATATATATATATATGTAGTGTGTGTGTGTTTTGTTTCCAGTGTGCATGTGTGTGCGCGTGAGGTTGTCTGTGGAGTAGTTACTTTACTGTGTGTGCTGTGTGTGTATGGGAGATATGTGTGGATTTATCTGCGTGTGCGTGCGTATATGTGTGTTATTTCTTTACTACCGACAAGGGGCTCCACACAGAGGGGACAAACAGATTAAGTCGATTATATCGATCCCAGTGCATAACTGGTACTTATTTAATCGACCCCGAAAGGAAGAAAGGCAAAGTCGACCTCGGCGGAATTTGAACTCAGAAAGTAGTGGCAGATGAAATACCGCTAAGCATTTCGCCCGGCGTGCTAACGTTTCTGCCAGCTTGTCGCCTTGTGTGTATATGTGTGTGTGAGTGTATGTGCGTGTGTATGGGCGTGTGTATTTTGTGTGTGTAAACGAGGGGTTGTGTAGGGGGTATAGGTGCGTTTTTTTGCGCATGTATGCATGTGTGTTTGTGTATGTGCGTGTAGTTGTGTGTGTATGTGTGTGCATATGCGGGTGTGTATGCGTGGGGTTGTGAGTGTTAGGTATGTGTGTGTGTGTGTTTGTGTCTGTATGTGCATTGTGTGTGTTGGAGGTATATGTGTCTACATGTACTAGTGTGTATATGTGTGTGTGCGTGTGTGTATGTGCGTGTGTATGTGTGTGTGTACATGTGTATGTGCGTGCATGTGTATTTGTGTGAACGTAAAAATGTTTGTCGAGTTATGTGTACATTTTGTTGCCTGTATGCACATGTGCTTGAGTATGTATGTGGTTGTGTGTGCGTGTGTATGTTTATGTTTGTGTCTGTGTGTGTGTGGGGTTGTGTGGGTTAGGTATCTGCATTCCTGTGCGTTTGTGCACGAGTGTGTGTACGCGCATATGTGTGTGCACGTGGGAGCATGTGGGTGGGTGCATCTCTGTGTAGGTGTGTGGAAGTATGTGTGTGTGTGTGTATAAGTGCATGTATGTGTGTGGTGTGTGTAGGAGGTATATGTGCGTTCATATGTGTATACGGGTGCATGTGTTTTTCATGTGTGGATATGTACATATGTGTGTGTGTGTGTGTATATAGAAAAAACAATGAATTATAAATATAACACAACAATAAATTATAAAAAAATAAGGTTGAAAGGAAATAAAGTTAATGCAATATAAAATGGCGCAATTACAAGCAAAAAATGAAAAATGAAATAAAGTTTCTTAGTTGCAGGTGTAGAGGCAGTTAATAGGAGGAGGGGGTTGTGTTTAGTCCGAAGGGGATAATTGTTCGTAGATTAAAGATATACTGCTGTTCCAGGCGGAGTCATGAGTGTGTGGATCTGTGGTGCAGAGCGAGGCCAAAGACAGAGATGTGAGAGGGGGAGTGGTTGGCCAAGCGGAAGTGACGGGCGACGGGGGTGCCCAAATATAGCCGAACATCCCTTAGATGTTCAGTGAACCAGTCGGCGGCCCGTCTGACCTTCAAATAGTTTATCACAGAGGTTGCATCTAATACAGTATATGAGGCTAGAAGAGGTGCAAGAGAAGGAATTTCTTATGCGAAGAGATTGCTGATTAGAACCAGTGAGAGAAGTAGTGTTAGTGATGAAGGGGCACAGGAAGTATCCGGGTGGGGCTGGGGGAGAAGAGAAGGTGCTACGAACCAGAAGATCACGTAGGTTCCGGGCACGTTTATCCTCGATGCCTGAACAGGCGGGCAAGGTATTGGGACTGGGTGTCAAAATCCTGGTCTCAGCTGCACAAGCGTTGGAGGCAGAGGAACTGGGAGTAGGGGATAGTCCGATTGGTGTGGAAGGAATGGGAGAAGTGGAGGTAGAGGTGGGAATCTGGGTTTGAAGAAGGCAGAGGTGGTGAGAGAGTGGGAGGGGTAGTCAATGGTAAGAGAGATATCAAGGAAGTTAACAGGTGTTAGAGATAGTAGAAGTGAATTGGAGAGAAAGGTGGAAGTTAGAGAAGAAAAAGATGAAGTGGCAGAGTTGTTCACGGGAGAGGAAGGTGGCACCTATACAGTCATCTATGTAGCAACCGTATAGCTCTGGGGTCGGCCTGGAGAATGGGGAGAATGCTTGGGCCTCAATGTGGCCAACAAAGAGGTTGGCGAAATTGGGGCCCATTCTCGTTCCCATCGTGACCCCAGAAACTTGTTGGTAGGCTTCTCTGGCGAACGTAAAGCAGTTGAGGGTGAGGACGATCTCTGCCAGGCAAAGAAGGGTAGAGGGGCTGGGTGTGGGGTCAAGACGATGGTCGAGTAAGTATTGGAGGGCTAAGAGACCGTTATTGTGAGGAATCACCATGTATAGGGATTTGATGTCCAAGATGAAGAGGAGGTGTGAGGGGCCGGGAGGGAAAGAAAAGG
>NC_142934.1:36729733-36734733 GCF_046866305.1 Octopus bimaculoides
CCTTGAATAAATATCTAATATCTGTTGAATTTCATTATCATTTCCGTCGACAAAGTTCTCTCCTTCTGTCGCATGCTGTTTTAGAAAAAAAACCCGTGTGTAAAAAAAAACAAAAAAAAACACGTGTGATTTATTTATAAACAGCTAAAAGAAAACAAATTTCAGAGTAGTACGGACGATACTGGTAAGTCGTTCAGTTATTTCCCTTGAATATTTTTTGTTTTCTTTTTAACTCCCTAAACTTGAAGATTACCAGGTTAGGGTTAGTGTTACGGTTAAAGTTTTAGGGTCAGGGTTAGGGTTTAGGGTTATGGTTTAGAGTTAGTTTTAGGGTTAAGTAATCGTGCGGATGTTAATCCGCAAAATTACTGAAATGTGAAAACTACCGACCCTGCCATCTATTATAACTTTTGTTGTTCTGTTTAATATATACATAGATTATGCCTCCAAAGAAGAGAGCTTGCTGGGGAAAGAAAGCAACCGGTTTAAAAAGACAGCAACAGACTGCAGCAATTCACCACATTCCAGAAGCTACTTTGAACATAATGCAAACTGGTGCATCAACATCTTCTGCTCAATCTGTTATAATTCTGGCAAAAATATGTAGCAACAGATCGCCAGCAATTGCTTCAACAGAAATTGCCGTCCTAGCTCCTGCGAAAAGGGATTACCCTGCTATGTATAATCAGGGCAGTGCAAAAAGTTGTCTTGCACATATCATTTGTATAGCCAATTAGACAGATGAAATTTACGTACGATTAATAATGTTACGCAAAATAGCCTTCAAACTTGCCCTTTTCATTTCATTGTCTTTTGAATTACGAACATATTTATATCATAAGGGTTTTTTCATTGTAAGTCTTTCTTTTTTAGTTGATTTTCACCTAGCAAGACTTATCGTAGATGGCGTAATAAGTCACACCCGGACAACGTCGGGTTATACTGCTAGTTATATATATTTATAAAAAATATATGTAGATATGTTGGAGTTAGGAAATCAATATTCGAAGCTTTCAAAAGGATATATATTTTTTATATCACATACTTTTTGCCTTAAGTTATAAAAATGTAGAAAAAATTATATTATATATATAAAAAAATAGATGTAAAAATATAATAATAAATATAAGTTTAAATATAAAAATATGTATGTGTGAGTGCACATATGTGTATGTTGGCAATCTAAAATTATCTTACGATCGTTTCGTGAAAATATTGTTGCTGTAATAATACCTAAATGGATTATTATATATAGGTAATATTTCCGCTCATCAGAGATGTAATTATTTCTTTGATATGTATTTGTATGTATTGTTTTTTAAAAATAATAATAATAATATAGTCTATAAAAATAAAAAAATATATATGAAGGTAATATATTTAAAATTACTGTCCTTGAAGTTGGTGAATTGGTGAAAAAATTTTTTTTGAGGTTGGTGAGTTGGTAAAAAATTCTAAATCCATGACATTGGTCTGGAAATTTTACATCCATATATTGGTCCTTTGGTAAATTGTTTGTATTCGTCCATAATGGCTGGAAGCATGTTCATATTGTTCATAGTTCAAACGTAAATGTATTCAAAAAATACTGATAAGCATTTCTGAACCTCCAAGGCAAACTTCTTGTATATACATATACAAATACATACATACATATATGTGTGTGTGTGTGTGTATGTATAGATACATACATATGAAAAGATAATTTTAGATTGCCAACATACACATATATGCACTCATACATACATATTTTTATATTTAAACTTATATTTATTATTATATTTTTACATCTATTTTTTTTTATATATATAATATAATTTTTTCTATATTTTTATAACTTAAGGCAAAAAGTATGTAATATAAAAAATATATATCCTTTTGAAAGCTTCGAGTATTGGTTTCCTAACTCCAACATATGTGCATATGTTTTTTATAAATATATATATGTGTGTGTGTGTGTATTTGTATATGTATATATAGAGAGAAAGAGACATACATATATACATGTATCTGTACACACACACACACATATATATATGTATGTATTTGTATATGTATATATATATAGAGAGAGAGAGACATACATATACACATGTATCTGTACACACACATATATATACCTACATATAAGAGACCAAAGTGTACATACGCCGCTATATATATATATATATATAGTATAAATTGCAGTGTTCTTGATTGCTTGATTGATTGAGTGTCAGCAGATTCACTCGAGAACGGTGCAGTGGAATCGTATGAAATTCAGCACAGAGCGGCAGCATGGTCCGCTCATGTTCAGGAGATTTTTATTGCCCTCCAACTCCCATGGTTACCGAGATAATCGATTATTACTTTTTAAAATAGGAATATCCCATTCAAAGTGGGGAGGGGCGATTTTGTTGCCTTTCCCATGCGCGAAATTTTACGAAAAACCAGCACAAAAAGATTCTTTTTTTCCAAGTAATGTGGCTGGGTTTGTTTTTCGAAAATTTTAATCAGAGGCACAGAAAAAAAATAATTTCAATTTTTTGTGCATTAAAAAAAGAAAAGCTATAGCTTACGCTCTTTCTAATTACTATGTTTTTTTTAACTTCAGTTACAAATGTCTTCAAACGTCGACATTCAAACAGCTTTTCCATATTGAGACAAACGGACTCTGCACAATTGTATCCATCCGGGAACGCGTTTTCAATAATTGAAATTCACAATTCTAATCAGTGTACATGAATGTCCAACCTATGATTGATCTTGAACAGTTTCAATTAACATTCTTGTGTCGCCAATACAATAACCGCACTACCATATATTTTTCTTTTAAGGCGAGGTTATACCACAAATAAGGTTCCGTGACTACATGGGGCTATGGGTACACACGTGAAGTTAGTTTTACAATATCGACCCGCAAAATCCCTAGCATCGTATTGTTTTGGGGTTGTTCTTACTTTTTTTTGTTTTTGGAATTTTTGTTTTTTTAATTTTTATTTCTTTTTATTATTCAAAATATACATAGGAAATAGCCTTTAACCAAATCCACCACACTGCCCAAGTGAAACTGGGAAAAACAGCCAGTATATATATAAAATACAAAATGGGACAAGAACACAAAACATCCAGAAAGTTAGGTGATACAAAAAAGGGACAACAAAACATCTAGATAGATGATACAAATAAAAGAAGGACGGGTCATTCGGAGTTTTCTTTCCTCAGTTGAGTTCCAGTGCAACCTCACATCGCCAATACGAAATAAATAAACCCGTTGATTTAGTAGCACTGTGTAGAAACTCTATACTTGGAATGACCAATTTTAAATACTATTGGATTTTACTCACAAGGTATTGGAATCTTATATGTATAAAATTCTGCCTAAGTAATGGATCTACAAATGCAATATCCCTGCATATCTCACATCTATTTTCATTCCTCCACTTCACTCTCTATTTTGTATCTTATCTAAATTCACTATCACTTAACTATTTTCTCACACCGTCTCCGATGAAAGGATATAACAAATATCCCGGAAACAGCTGTAAGGCCTTCTATTTATAAATGTTCTGAAATCTTCACAGCCTTGGGTTTTTATCTGATTCTGAAAAAAATCTTTTGTATCTATATATATGTATGTATATATCTGTATATATCTATAGGTAAATTGAAATTTAGAGGTAATACTTGACAATTGTAAGCACCTGTGTATTCCAGCTAGTGGTTGCGGTGAAAGAATAAATTGTAAATCCAAAAAATAACAACAAAACTACAAAGGATTCCGCGGTACACGTGTTTCAAGCTTTACATGTGTATAACATAATATAACATAATATAATATGTGTATAATTTACAATGTAAAGCTATCCTCAGCCGCAAAATTATCTCTCTCCCAGGAAATTATACCATCTCAGCGTTGAAGTAGGAAGAAATGTGTGATGTAGGAGGTGAAGATCCTTTCGGTATTCTGTATAGTACTATATCTCGTATAATTCCCCACCCAGACATAATCTCTCCGGTCCTCCGAAAACCTTCCATACCTTGCCAGGATTCAGTGTGTAGTGTTAAGTTGGTGGTTAAGAACAATACAATACAAAAAAAAACATACACAGATATTCATGTAAAAAAAGTAAGAATAAAATAAAATAAAAATAAAATTTAAAATAAAAAATTTAAAAATTTAAAAATTAAATAAAAAATAAAGGGAAGTAATAAGAGAAAGACTGGACAGTCAAGTAAGCTACATCTAAGCTATTTGGATGGGTTGGTGAAGGATGGTGAGGAACAATCTAAATGTCGAAGAAGAAGATAAAGTGATAAATAGAATAGATACAGAGATCTTAAAGGTCGTAAGGGATAGATATGTATGAGCTGTGTCTGTCTATATCAGTGGTGGGCCGTAAATAAGAAGTGTCATGCCAGAATAGACTTGGAACATGAAACATGATATTCTTGTGGTGAGTGGCCAGTGGTCAACCTAAGCCGTTTACAACTTAAGTGTTACTAACCTATCTACATATCCTTATCTAGATGAAGAAGGGTGAAGGAAGTGGAGCAGGTAATTATAACATAGAAGACCTTAAAGAATTCATCAATAAACATGTCAACAAGAAAAGTGAAATACGTTATAAGGGGGGGTGGGGGGGGGGGTTAGGTTTGGAAGTTAAAATTCAAAAGGCAAAATTTAAAATACAGAGTAATATAGTATACTAGTGAAAGGAAATATTAGCACCCACAATTAATAATGTAATGACTAAGAAAATAAACAATAAAATAAGAACTAAAAAATATTAAAGAATAATAAAACTGATAAAAATAAAAATAAGAGATAAAACGTAAAAAATTAAAAACCTAAATGTGAAAAAAAATATAAAGGATAATGATAAATGGGTCAAAATATAACCGATATAAAACATAAGAAATACAAAGAAATTAACAATTAAAGAATTAAAAAATTAAAACATAACGAAACCGGAAGCAAAAGGGTATAAAATAAATGTAAAAGTATAAAGTGAAGTATA
>NC_142934.1:36742227-36762228 GCF_046866305.1 Octopus bimaculoides
AAGAATTGTAAATGTTTTTTTAAGAAAACATTTACAATGAGCTATGGGTGGCAGAATTGATTATGTTCTTTTGCATACTATTCAAATTTTATACAGGTTAACTTTGTCTTTCATTCTTTTTTTCTTTTTCTTTTTGTAACCTTGCAGATAGTAAATACTAATGAGAACAAAAACTCAGGCACTTGAAAAAATACTCGTAAAAATTTAATTACAACGATAAAACTAAGCAAGTGTTAGTTGATCCCATGTGAACTCATCATATTATGTTAAATATGGACTAGTTCATGTTAGCAAGAGGAAAAGACAATTCTTGCCATAAGCTTTCCAAAGCATGCTCAATGTCTCTGTAGCAGACTTTCCAAGTTTAACGCAAAATTTCACATTGGCACTTTGTTCCAACTTCCTGTCCATGACAAAAATCGCAGACTACAACATACATGTGATCACAAAAACACAAATTTCACAACTTACAAAGTAAACATAGTGATGTCACTTGGCACACTGCCTCATGAAGATCACTGGTAGCTCTCACTCCACACAACCATGTGCTGTCATCTGTTGGCATGCTACAGAACTAGTCTAGGAACTTTTTGATACAACCTCATATAACAAATTAATTACAAAGATGAGACTAGGCAAGAATCAGTTGATTCCATGTGAACTCATCAAATCACATTAAATACAGACCAGTTTGTGTTGGTAGGAGAAAAGAACCACTCTTATCTATTTTCTGCTGGTTCTTAACTCTTTTGAGGTCAATAAGATAAATATCAGTTAAGTACTGGATTTATTATTTAATTGACTACACCTCTGATACAGGTCAAATCCTCATGTGCCTCTTGGCCTATTTCAAATATCAACAAAAGAATCTTGACTTATTTGAAATTGCAAATCTTTTAAATTACACCTTATGGCCCATAAAGAAGGAACATGTTGGATAAAGAAGTCATAGATATAAAAAAAGAAGAGATAGTCATGATAGGAATACCTTTGATTTGGGGCTAAACGATGACGACAACTAATGCATTCAAATTATATCATTTGTTTATTACTACTTTGAAGATAGAATCAGTAGAGCAACAACAAAATAGCTCTTGGTATTTGGTTATGTTCTTTTGTATTTTGTCTGAGTTCAGATCCTACCCATGTTTATTTTCCCTTTCATACTTTGAGTTGATGAAAGAAATACTGAGGTTAATGTAATCAACAGCCTAATGAACAAAAACAATGTATGTTAAAATCTCCTGCCCAGAATATGCAGCCAAATGCCTGCAACATATTAGAACATCCAAATTTTGAGCAGATAGTTTAATACTACACTTTTGTGGCTTTAGAGCTGTACTTAGGTAAAAGTATATTCATGTAATTCTGTAGGTGTGTATGTGGTATTTCACTTTTACTCATAGGGTATACATACAAGAAAATTTGAATATTTCTTAATGGCTGTGTACTTGATTATGTTAAAAATGTAATGTTACTTAAAGAGTTGTAGTACCAAAAATGGAATTTCTAATACTTAAAAATAAAATGTAATAGTTTAATTATTGAATATTTGATAATGAATAACTGGCATTTTTTTACCAACTTGTTTTGTGTTTATTTTTCAGGACTAACTGTGCAACATGCTGACTGCTGCTCTCTGATGGCAACTAGTAACGTGCCAAGGCATGACTTTGCTCCATCTTGGCTTAAGATTCCATCTCAAGAGAATCTTGTAAGTATACTATTGTTATTATTGTTTTTACTGTAAGGTGGCAAGCTGGTAGAATTGCTAACACACTGGACAAAATGCTTTGTGGTATGTCATCCATTATATGTTCTGAATTTAAATTCTGCAGAGGTCAACTTTGTCTCTCATTCTTTCAGGGTTGATGAAATAAGTACCAGCTAAGTACTGGTGGTCGATGTATTCAACTAACCCTCTCCCCCAAATTTCAGGCTTTGTTCCTATTGTAGAAAGGATTATTATGTGACTATTGTTGTTGTAAAGGTAGTGAAATAGCAGGAATGGTTAAATGCTGGATTTATGACCAAATACAGCTGAGACTGAATTTACTTTTCATATCTTTCAGTCATTTAAATAACTGTTAGACACAGACTGGCATCAATCATTGTACTTCACTGTACCCCACTGATCTTCACCTGCAAGTAAGTTCTAATGTGGGGAATTGTAACTGGATTATGGCAGACACAGTCTTTTTAAAGATAAACAATTTACAATTTAAATTGTGCTTTTATAATATCAGTAATGTTATTTTGAATGGGGTCTCAATGAAGCACTGGATGATTCATTATTATTTCACTAGCATACCTGCGTTACCAAAAATACCGACAGTTCTATTTATGATAGAAAATGGTGCATCACAACGATGAGAGAAACAATTGATAAATGTCAGCAATCAAGTAAATATATGTGACACTTGCTTACAACTATTGCCTGATGTCAATATCACTTGTTTTTATTTTTTGAGATATATTTGTCAAATTTGGATCAGTTTGTCTTCTTGACATGTTCTGTTGATCTCACTCAATGAACCCACCTTTGGCCTCAAAGGCAACCTCAGATTCAGCCACAGGCCTTCATCACTATTCCTCATTTTAGGCCCCTGAAGGCCCTGATAAATCCAAGCTCTCAGCTTGTCCTTTGTGTGGAAGCTGGATTTGTTGGTCTCTCATTCCATTGCACCCCACACAAAGAAGTCAAGGTGGTTGCAGTCAGGTGAGTTGGGAGGCCAATTGTCAGGTGCTGTGTGATCAAAGAAATTCTCCAACAGCCAGGCCTGGGTCTTTGGCTGGTGTAGCAAGGCCCAGTCTTGCTGTCACACATACAGCCTCCCTGCAGCTACCCAGTTGATCTAGAACTTCACCTTGCTCAGAACATGGATGTAGCCATTGGTGTTCATTGAAGCTCTCAGTTAAGAAGTGGGGTGGCATGACATCACCTTCACTGCTGATGGCATTGAAGACCCTGATTGATGCTGGAAATTTCATCTGCATGATTCTGGGTATGTACTTGAGTGAGACAGCAAGCCATTTGTTGTTCTGGAAGTTGATACCTTGGATTTGGCAGAAATTCTCTTCAAAAGAAACACAGCATGTCTGACTCCAGTGGGTGTTTCAGCTTGTTGATCAGATTCTGGGTGTGCTTGAGTCGCTTTTCATGCATTGCCTTGGGCAGAAATTGTCCCTTCTTCATGTATGAAAAGTAACAAATGCTCTCATGCACCACCAGCCTGATGAGCTTTTCATCCACACCTTTCTCCTATGCAATAGCATGCATCAACTTGCTGGGATCATTGGTGGTGATATCCTGGATTTCAGTGATGAATTCCAGCATTGTGATCGTGTCAGATCAATCATGAGTTTTCCTCTCTGCTGCCATTTTGTAGTTGACTCCTGAATCTTCCATCTCTTTTCTGATGTTTTCCACCATTCTTCTGCTGACGTTGAAGAAGCCTGAAATCTCCTTGTTTGTCCTTCCAGCACAGATTCCATGGAGGACTCCATGCCTCTTCCACAAATTTGGTGGTGGGGTTCAAAATTTTCCATAATCAATTATTCTGCAATAAATAAATAAATAAATAAATAAATAAAAATAGTTACTGCTTTTAAGAAGAAAAAACTGACAGCAAAAGTAAAAAAGGTATGTGTAAAATTAGCAGTTGAAAATTGCAAATGAAATTGCATGTACATTGTATAAATGTACATACATATATATATATATATATATATATATATATATATATATATATATATATATATATATATATGTATATATATGCATATAATACATGAATGTGTGTGTGCGTGTGTGTGTATATATATATATATATAGATATATGCATGGAAAAATGTGAGCATGAAAAGTAATATTCTTAAGATTATAAACCTGGAAAAGTACAGGACAAGTTATTACACCTGTAAAAGTATAGGACAAGCTATTATTTCTAGTAAAGTAAAGAATGAGAAACTTTTTACTTAAAATATTGCAGCAAAGAATGCCAGTTCTTCTAATTTATCACTCTTTACTGTTCTCATCTTTTAAATTTATTGTACAAAACTGTTCAGCTAATTTGTAAGTAGTCACTTTTTTCTGTATTTAAGGTAGTAAATTAGCCAAATTCTATTTAAATAAGTATAGTGTTATTTGTAAACTATAATAAAATAGGTTTTAATATTCAAATTTTAATTTTAAGCTGCAATGTTTTAAGTAAAAAGTTTTTATATACCTTAGACCTGCCACCTTATTGTTTTTTGTCAAGAGTTTCATCTGCCATTCGTTATGTCAGTCAACACACACTAACACATCATTCCACTGTTGTGGCTGTACAGACAGAAAGTTGCTGATGCATAATGTTGTTCACATTAGGATATAAATTATACATTTATTTCAAATACAATAGAAGTAAGATGATCTTAGTGTTATCACATTAGAATGAAAAGTGAAACAATAAAAGTGGAACAATATTAAAAGAAATAAGATGATCTTCGTGTTATCACATTAGAATGAAAAGTGAAAGAATAAAAGTGAAACAATATTATATCACATTACAATATAGATCTTATTCCTTCATTTTTGATATGTAACACCAAACCAGTGCCTATGTTATATTGTTTTATCCAAATGAAAAAAAAAATTACATGTTGACACTCACTGGGTCTGATATTATTACCTTGTAAAAATTTGATTTGATTTGGTCAAGCTGCTTGAGAGTGCATAGGGAATAAACAGACAAAGAATTTTATATATATATATAGACAAGGAAGTCAATTTGTAGACAGAACTTACAAACCCTGTTTGAATGTATAAAGCTCTAGAAGAAAATAGCTTGACTGAAAAAACTTGAGCCACTTTAGGAAAGCTTTTTCTAATGCATGACCTCTCAGTGGCGTGGTTGATATCTCATTGGTTAGTAATAAAAGCTTATCAGCTGTATCTGGCCCATAGCAGTCATACATATGCATGTGCGACCACATGCACAATGTTTTTTGATAGAGGGAGAAATGTAAATAGTGTATTTAAATAGATGGAGTGCAGAAAATTTAAAATAAGTAATGTTGTAAGGAGAATGTACAAATACCATAAAGACAAACATATTTACGCATGACAAAATTGAAATACACTGGTCAATTTTTAAGCATATATGGCAAAACTGAATTTAAACACACTGGGTGAACAAAAATTAAAAATAAATTATTTTTCAGAGAGAACATACAAAAACTGTAACGAGATTTTTACGCATGACTAATTGAAATGCACAGAAGGCAATTTGTAGACAGGAGTTAGTGTGTGAGTGAGAGAGAGAGAAAGAAAGACATAGACTAAAAGAAAGGTACTATTACAGAGGGTGAGAGAGAATATGTGTAAGCAAGAGGAAAGAGAAATAAACAGAGAGAGAAGGGAGAGAATCAGTTGAAAACTGCAGAAATTTTTTGAGAAAGACGTGTAAAACACCGTTTTTCCAGTTTCTTACTTTAATCAGAAACTCTGGGATAAATCTTATAGTGCATGACCATCCTTGGCACATAAGTAATGTGTGTGTGTAAAGTCTAGTGAAAATCTGTTGAAAACTGTAGAAATGCATACGTACTACACATACAAACACTTGCACACACAGACATCCTTTATATAGAACCATTTCGTCCCTACTTTCAAGTTCGTGCCTCACAGCGTTCATACACAAACAATTTTTCTCGTCTGGCCGTAAAGCCTTTTCTGTTTGTTTTCCTGTCTTGTTTTTTGTCCACCACGACATTCCTCCATGGCACAGGTTTAATTTGTGTATACAAATTAAATTTGCGGTCCATGGGAAGAGCCGTTTTAACGATGTGTCCTGCCCAACTCTTCGAAACGCCGGTGTTAAAACGGGGGTAGCTGATGAAGGAAAATGTTCTCTATGTGGCTTGTGTGTTTTCTCGTCTCTGTTTTGTTTGCAATGTCCTGTACCCAGATATGCACCTATACATACAGGTGGATGTCGGTATGCACATACCTGTACGTATATATGCATATACTCATTTACTATTTGTATATATATATATATATATATATATATATATATATATAGACTAGCAGAAAGACCACCCTCCAGGTGGTTTTCTGCTAGCCACTTGATAATATTTTCACATTGATATTTTCAGTCGCATATTTTTTTGGATGCCCTTCAGTTTATAAAAAATCTCAATTGCTTAGTAAATATCTTTCAGTAATTTATTGTACACCTGTAATTTAAAGAAACTTCAAGGTAACCCTAGTGTGCTAGAAACAGCAGCGATCACATAGTTAAAAATTTTTAGGCTTGTAGTGTTCCACATAGCCATACCAACAAAATCACTTCTTAATTTAAAAAAAAAATTATACTGGTATACTATATCATGGAAGCCTCACAGTTAGACAGCTATTTTGTCTAATAGCATTCAGTCATTCAATAAATTTTTTTCATTACATATTGAGAATAAACTGTCAGTTTTGCAAATGGCAAATTAAAACTTGAAATGAAAACATTGAAATGAATATATATTAAATTAACATTAATGAAAATAGAGGTGAAAGAGAGTGAGAGACTGGGGGAAATGAAAATGGAAAATTTCACCTGCAACAAATTAATATTGTTTATTAAATCTACTCCACAGTGAATGCAACGAATATGTAAATTTGTGAAAAACTTAAGTTCAAATATTCAATAAATGTCAGAAATCAAAATTACAGGAAATTTCTTGGAACATGAATTTATAAAAAAAATTTCCAAACGGTCAAGCCTTTAATAATTGCTTTCTCTATTATAATATAGAAGATTGTACATACACACACATCTATATATATATATATATATATATATATATATATATATATATATATATATATATATATATATATATATATATATATTTGAAGAAAAGCAACAAAAATGTATTAGGTTGTAGCAGTACGTACGTTTCGTACAAGCTTCATTTATTTATGTAGTGAGAACACCACATAAGATGTGCAATGAAATTGTACTCCTCAGCTGCATAATGGAAGTTCATTTCAGAATGCCGTTTTGTGAATGTATGTAAATACATGAGTAGGAAATTTATATAGAATTGACTACACCACCTACAAAAAACTAATAATGAAAGGACTCAACGGCAAATATAAGATAACTTCAAGAAAAGCATTATCGGATATCAATTTGAAAATCAAAAAAATTATGATGGAATATGATCTAACTGATAGAACTGAACCACTTACACCTTGTGAACCTAAAATTAATTTAAAGGACCATAAGAAAAACTTTCAAGAAAACCCTACTGTTAGACTCATTTGCCCAACTAAGTCTGATATTGGAAGACTAAGTAAGCTTATTCGTGATAACATTATACCTTTTATTATTCCTAACCTTGCTCTAAAATTATGGATTAATACAGATGAAGCACTTAATTGGTTTAGGTCTGTTGACAATAATGATAATTTTTCCTTCATCTAATTTGATATTAATAATTACTATTCCAGTATTTCCCCTATACTCCTTAACAAAGCTCTCATCTTTGCCAAAAATAGATCCCTAATTACTAGAGAAAAAAACAGATATAATTCTTTTAGCTAGAAGAACCATCATCGAATTCGAAGATAGACTCTGGACCAGATCAGACACCCCAGATAACTTTGATATCCCAATGGGATTGAGTGATTCAGCTGAAATCACAGATCTGGTTGGAGCATATCTTTTACATTGCCTAAATAGGGAAATTCCTGAACTTCAAGGGGGTCTTTACAGAGGGAAATTCTTGAACTTCAAGGGGGTCTTTACAGGGATGATACGTTATTTATCATCCCTTCCAACGATAAATCAGCCATAGAGAGAATGAGAAAAAATATTAGAAAATTCTTTAAAAGCTTTAACCTTAGCATTACTTTCGAATACGGTACTAAGATTGCTAACTTTTTCGACACCACTCTTAATATTACCTCTAAATTACACTATCCCTATAGAAAGGAAAATGAAGTCACTAAGTATGTTAGTAGATCATCTAATCACCCCCCAAATGTTTTAAAATCCATTGTAAAAAACATTTCCGAAAGAATAACTAAGCTGTTCTCAAACTATGACTTCTTTAATTCCAATTCACATTACTACAATGAAGCTTTATCTAGAGCAGGTTATGACCAAGATATCTCTTTCCTCAATCCTAGTAAATCCATTAAATGTGATAATAGCAACAATGAAAATGATACCAATAATAATAATCTAATTATCTTAAATAATGGTAAGAAAAAACCTAATAATAGTCTATCCTGCTTAAGCAATAAGAATAAAAATGAAATATAACCTGATAAGTGTCTACATAATCATATTAGCACTAATAGAAAACCTAGGTTAAGAAACTATAACAATGGCCATATGAGCAGGAAAATTATTTTACATAACGAGATAGATCCCAATAAGAAAACTACAAATAGTAGTAGAAGCAATAATATAACCATAAATTCCAATTATATCACAAATTTAAAAGAAAAATTTCTATATGGCTCAACATCCCTTACAACTATGCAGTATCCACAAACATTTATAAGAAGTTTATTGATATCTTACAAAAAAATTTCAACCCTAACCATAGATATTATAAAATATTTTCTCAGCACACAATCCTTATCTCATACTCTACTCTCCTCAATATAGGATCTATCATCAATAAGTTGAATAAAAAGAACATAGAATTAGCTAGGACCCTTGAAAATAAGAATTGTCTTATTATTGATGGCAATATAAATAACTATCAGGCAATTGATAATACCAATGCTACCAACAATCATGTACATGATAATACCAATAACACAGTGAATACTAGCAAAGAAATTCACAATGAAAATCCCAATAATAATTCAATAAATAACAACAATAATTCTAATGACCATTTAAATGGTAGTGATGATAATACTCAAAACAGTTATTATGAAACTGATTATAACACATCTAACCCCTTAAACATTAATCTTAACCTAATGAACATAATAATACTTCAACTGTTAACATAGCTGATGAGATAAATTTTCCTAGCTCAAACAATATCAATTGTATATCCAGTAATACAACCAACAATATTGATATAATCAATTTTGATAATTGTATTAACAATCAGCATAATAATATATATATAGCTAATAATCCCCTTAATTGCAATTGTAGAATTAAGGCCCATTGCCCGGTATCTGGCTGTTGTTTAGCCCGTAACGTGGTCTATAAACGTACAGTAACTACTACAACTAATAATTACATTTATGTTGGTTGCACAATCAATCTTAAACAGTGATTATACAATCACTTATCATCGTTTAGACTTAAACATAAGGCCAATAGTACATCATTATCTAGTAAAATTTGGGAATTGAAGGATAATGGTATTGATTTTAACCCTTTCGTTACCATATTTCTAACCAAATTACACCCCTTATGTGTTTCAATTAATTTCTAACATAATCATAAATTTAGGCTAGTTTCATTAAACAACTCTAACTTTTTTATTTATCAACATATTAATGTGATTTTTGGAAGATAAATTAACGAAAGGTTCTCAACCAATTCTATACCAAAATTTTTGTCACAAAGTGACTTTAATTACAGGTAAATACAGGTAAATTCAACAAAATATAAAATTATTAAAATTTTTGTTCAAACATCGCTATAGAAAATGGGTTATTAGCTAATATTCAATTGGGTATACAACAAAATATTATTATAGAAGAGTTGTGCACATTACTGGATTTATTACTGTCTCTTTTGCCAGTATAAAATTAAAATCCAGAGCAGTACCCAGTATTTGATTCACAAATCTTTTCCAAACTTTGATCCCCCATTTTGTGCGCTTTCCTGGCATATACTGTTGAAAACGCACTCGGCCTTTATAGCCCACCATATCCTTATCTATAAACTGTTTTATATGTGCTTTGAACACAGTCAATGAGGGGTCTTATTTTAAATAAGGGATCAAAGTCTGGTTTTCCACGTACTGGTGTACTGCTCGTGTCTCTTACATGTAGATATTGAGTCAATTTTAAAAACCGTATCCTCGTCATTATACTTGAGACATATTCGTCGCCAAAGGGTTCATCACTACTCCAGTAATTTGTTATTCTAGGTAACTTTCTAATGCCCAAAATAATATTTATGGCAAAATATGCTTTAATTTCATTCAAGTTTATGGGAAACCTCAAACTATCCTTTTTTACGCTTTGTTTACATTTAGCGTAACGGTTTGTTTCCGCCGTAATCAATTCAAATAAGTACATCGGAAAAAGCAAAAAGAAATAGTCTAAAGCTTTACTCTCCTGGGTAAGACTGTGACTTGGTCCAGTTTCTTCAGAAAAATCACTGAAAGAAGGAGTTTTTAAATTTTCACTCCATTCAGGTACTAATTCATTCTCTTTATCGCTATCATCGGAGCTCTCGGATTCACTGCTTTCATTTTCGGAAAATGAAACCTCAGATTCATTATCAAATACCACGTGCTTTTTTTTTTTGGTTACAGAGTTAGATTTATCAAGGTCTTCAACGGAAAATCCTTCGAATTCTGACTCGCTGCTTGACAGAATAAAATTCGTATCCATTTTTTTGTCAGGATTACAAATTTTGAAAACACAACAGGAACAAATTTGGAAAAAAATCTCCCAAAATTCACAAAATTAAAAAAACACGTCGATTGTTGTACAAAACTATAGCTGAACTGTTTACACAAATAATCACGTGTTTTCACGAATGTACTAACGAGATTTGCTCAGATATTCTCATTTAAATATGAATAGGTGATTACGGGCGGTTTTGGGCGGCTTGGTCACATGAACCAAAATTTTTTTCGGGCGGCTTTGGGCGGTTTGGTAACGAAAGGGTTAATCTTAAATGGGAAATCATCAGGAGGGCACAACCCTATAGAAATAGTAGATATGGCTGTGGACTGTGCTCAATGGAAATTTATAAAATTTTTAAGCTTAAGGATAATCCTAATCTAATTAACAATAGATCTGACCTTAGGGTTCTATGTGTACATTGTTACTCTCGCACCTTTAAATATTTAAAAAAATAAATCTTACTAATAATATATTATTTTAACCCCTTTCGTTTCCTAGACTATTAACTACTTTATTTAAGTTATAGCTTTAAAGTATAACATTTGGAATATATTTTAACCTTTCCCAACCCACTGATAATATTCCTACATTTCTCAAGCTAATTCTAGGTCTCTTCTACCATATCTTTTTTGACACCATAGCTTTAATACTCTTAGTTTAGTCCTGATTTTCTATCTTTATTCTTCCCCTTTTTTCCTTCTCCTTCTTCTTTCCCTTGGCCATTGATATCTTCTCTTCTTATGGTTTTCTTATAAATAATATCTCTCTTCTCCTACCCCACATAAACATATGTCTTATTCTAATTTAACTATAAATGTTCTCTATAGTTTTAATGTTTTAATATTTTAGATTGTTGAATTATTCTAAATACACAGACAAATAGGTATAATCTTAGTAATTCCCTTTAATTCTTCAATATCTTGACCTATATTCCCTGACCTTAAATTTCCTCTTGCCACTCCTAAGGGTATTGTTCTTCTATTTTTATATTTTTCTTTTTTTTTCTTTTTTCCCTCTTTCTTGATTTACCCCTGACGTGCCTTCCCTTACTACTACCTAACCTACCTTCCTCTAAATTGAAATTACTCCTATCTTACCCCTCCTTCTAGAAAGAAGAACAAATAGAATATATAGAAATTAAATTCCTGTTTGGTTCACTAGACTGTTGATTAACAGCCCAGTCAAGATGTTATTCTCTTCATCTCCTACTCATGTATTTACACACATTGACGAAACAGCTTTCTGAAATGAACTTCCATTATGCAGCTGAGGAGTACAATTTCATTGCACATCTTATGTGGTGTTCTCACTACATAGATAAATGAAGCTTGTACTAGCGTACATACTGCTATGACCTTATACATTTTTGTTGCTTTTCTTCAAATTTAATTCACCAAATCTCTTGATTTTGCTTTTGGATTTTACCTTACCAAATTCTGGTGCCACAAACATTTTAAGTACCACATTCAATCTTTTGATTGAATCTATATTATATATATATAATTGAAATAAATATATATATAGTTGAAATATATATAGTTGAAATTTACAGCAAAACAAAAGAGGAAGATAGGTGTATAAACAACAAGCAGATGTATTAGTTTGATGCTCAGGAAGGTGAAAAAGTCTTTTACATTTCAAGTTTATGCTCTTCAACAGCAAGGACCATGAAGAAATAAACAGAAGAGAAAACAGAGTAAGAAAAAGCTGAAAGTTCAAAAAAGTTCAGACATCGTGTATTGGAGCGATTTTTCATCAATGGAAGAGTTCAGTGAAATCCATATGTATATCCAGTAGTAATCTGGGTGGAATGCTGGTACGTAGATGAAGAGAGGTGCAGAAAGTTCAGGTAGTAGTAAGTCCAAAGGGTAGGAGGTTAAAGCAGGATAAAACTGGTGCGGCCACATGAGCGTACAATATATAGTTGAAATTTATGGAAAAACAAAAGATGAAGACAGGTGTATAAACAAGCAGGTGTATTAGTTTGACAATCGAGAAGGTGAGAATATATACATACATATATACATACATACATGCATACATTGAAGCTTTACAATAGCATCGTATATTATTGACTGCTATTTCCAGTAAATATTGGTGAATTGTTGTACCACAATTCTGTATTTATACTTTAACCTGATGGTACTGTATTACATTATTTAATAATTTTTTCTTTGAAATTTTTTCACTGTTCAGAGTCTGTTAATGGCCAGGCGTTCAGACAAGTATACTGCCACTAATATAGCAACATTCAAAATTTTGTGTAGGTGAATTGGGAAAGTTCGAAACCTAGGTCCTAGATGATCAACATCTAGATTATACATTTATTTAATGATCTTCCTACAGGTAAGATGAAATTTTTTATGTTCGCCACTTGCAAACATCTTTCCCAGTATATATATATACAGTGAAGCTTTAATATAGTGTCGTATATTATCGACTGCTATTTCCAGTAAATATTGGTGCATTGTTGTACCACTATATATATATATATATATATATATATATATATATATATATATATATATATATATATATACATACATATATATATATATATATATATATATATATATATATACATATATATATATATATATATACATACATATATATATATATATATATATATACATACATATATATATATATATATATATATATATATACATACATATATATATATATATATATATATATATATATATACATACATATATATATATAGATAGATATATATATATATAAATACATATATATATAGATATATATAAATACATATATATATATAAATACATATATATATATAAATACATATGTATATATATAAATACATATGTATATATATAAATACATATGTATATATAAATACATATATATGTATATATATATATATATATATATATATATATATATATATATATAAATGCATATATATATATATACATATATATATATATATATATATATATATATATATATATATATATACATACGTATATATATAATCATAAATATACAGGGATTAGCATTGAGTTGCTTCTCCAACATACTGAAAATTTAGAAATAGCAGTCAAAGAACTACTGATTCTAAACTACAAATTTTTCTCTAAACGGATGGCGATATTTATGGCACACATAGAACAAAAACCGGAGGGTAAAGCGTAAACAAAACAAGTCCTTAGTTAATTGGATACGAATCGTTTCATGGTTAAGCGAATGAAAATTTCACTATTCCAATCTTCAGTCCAAATATTCTGATAAATTTGAAAGTGTCTCTAAAAAATTCACGGTAATTTTTGGCCATGCGACACCAAAAATCAACGATGCCTTTCTTATCGTTGATTTTTGGTGTCGCATGGCCAAAAATTACCGTGAATTTTTTTAGAGACACTTTCAAATTTATCAGAATATTTGGACTGAAGATTGGAATAGTGAAATTTTCATTCGCTTAACCATGAAACGATTCGTATCCAATTAACTAAGGACTTGTTTTGTTTACGCTTTTCCCTCCGGTTTTTGTTCTATGTGTGCCATACATATCGCCATCCGTTTAGAGAAAAATTTGTAGTTTAGAATCAGTAGTTCTTTGACTGCTATTTATAAATTTTCAGTATGTTGGAGAAGCGACTCAATGCTAATCCCTGTATATTTATGATGATAAATGGTTTTACCGATAAAGGTTTTTTTCATACTGAACTACTTGGCAAAATTGTTAATTGTTAATTCTATTATTAATTGACGATTCCCTGCCCTTATTCTTGTACATATATATATATATAGATATATATATATAAATACATATATATATATATAAATACATATGTATATATATAAATACATATGTATATATAAATACATATATATGTATATATATACATATATATATAAATACATATATATATATATATAAATACATATATATATATATATAAATACATATATATATATATATATATATATATATATATATATATATATATATATATATATATATATATGTATATATATAAATACATATATATATATATATAAATACATATATATATATATATATATATATATATATATATGTATATATATAAATACATATATATATATATATATATAAATACATATATATATATATATAAATACATATATATATATATATAAATACATATATATATATATATAAATACATATATATATATATATATAAATACATATATATATATAAATACATATATAGATATAAATACATATATATATATATATATAAATACATATATATATATATATATATAAATACATATATGTATATAAATACATATATATATATATAAATACATATCATCATCATCATCATCATCGTTTAACGTCCGCTTTCCATGCTAGCATGGGTTGGACGATTTGACTGAGGACTGGTGAAACCGGATGGCAACACCAGGCTACAGTCTGATTTGGCAGAGTTTCTACAGCTGGATGCCCTTCCTAACGCCAACCACTCAGAGAGTGTAGTGGGTGCTTTTACGTGTCACCCGCACGAAAACGGCCACGCTCGAAATGGTGTCTTTTATGTGCCACCCGCACAAGCCAGTCCAGGGGCACTGGCAACGATCTCGCTTGAAAATCCTACAGGAGCCAGTCAGGCGGTACTGGCAACGGCCACGCTCAAAATGGTGCATCTCATGTGCCACCCGCACAAGAACCAGTCCAGGGGCACTGGCAACGATCTTACTTGGCTTGCCGGGTCTTCTCACGCACAGCCCATTTCCAAAGGTCTCGGTCCGTAGTCATCGCCTCGGTGAGGCCCAATGTACGAAGGTCTTGCCTCACCACCTCAGCCCAGGTCTTCCTGGGCCTACCTCTTCCACGGGTTCCCTCAACTGTTAGGGTGTGGCACTTTTTCACGCAGCTATCCTCCTCCATTCTCACCACATGTCCATACCAGCGCAATCGTCTCTCTTGCACACCACAACTGATGCTTCTAATGTTCAGCTTTTCTCTCAAGATACTTACACTCTGACGGGTATTCACATTGACATTACACATCCAACGGAGCATACTGGCTTCATTCCTTGCGAGCTTACGTATGTCCTCAGCAGTTACAGCCCATGTTTCACTGCCATGTAGCATGGTTGTTCGTACGCATGCGTCATACAGTCTGCCTTTTACTCTGAGTGAGAGTCCCTTTGTCGCCAGCAGGGGTAAGAGCTCTCTAAACTTTGCCCAGGCTATTCTTATTCTAGCAGCTACACTTTCAGCGCACCCACCCCCACTACTAACTTGGTCGCCCAGATAGCGGAAGCTATCGACTACCTCTAGTTTTTCACCCTGGAATGAGATAGAAGTTGTTTCCTGTTTGTTTGCAGTCTTTATTGCACCTGAACATCTGCCACAAACAAAAACTAACTTGCTAGTTAACCTGCCTTTGATGTTGCTGCACCTCTTATGTGTCCATAGCTTGCACCGGGTACATCTTATAGAGTTACTACCTACTCCTTTTCTACATACTGAGCAGGGCCATCTACCTGAAGGGGTTTGTGTTTTATCTACCTTCCTACTTATTAGGATTTTGGTTTTAGCTAGGTTGACTCTAAGGCCCTTCAATTCTAGACCTTGCTTCCACACCTGAAACTTCTCCTCTAGTTCTGATAGTGACTCCGCAATTAGGGCAAGGTCATCAGCATAGAGGAGCTCCCAGGGGCAACCTGTCTTGAACTCCTCTGTGATTGCCTGGAGGACTATGGTAAATAATAGGGGGCTGAGGACGGAACCTTGGTGGACCCCTACCTCTACCCGGAATTCATTGCTGTACTCATTTCCAACCCTCACCTTACTGGCCGCATCTCTGTACATGGCTCGCACAGCTCTCACTAGCCATTCTTCTATCCCAAGTTTCCTCATTGACCGCCAGATAAGGGATCGGGGGACCCTGTCAAAGGCTTTCTCCATGTCAATGAAAGCCAGGTACAGAGGTTTATCCTTGGCTAGGTATTTCTCTTGCAACTGTCTCACTAGAAATAAGGCATCAGTAGTGCTTTTACCTGGCACGAACCCAAACTGCATCTCATCTAAATTGATTCGCTCCCTAATTAGTTGGGCTATGACCCTCTCTGTAACTTTCATAACCTGATCTAACAGCTTGATGCCTCTGTAATTATTTGTATCTAAAGCGTCCCCTTTACCTTTGTAGCAGTTGACTATGATGCTGCTACACCAGTCATAGGGTATGACTCCTTCGTGTATCACCTGGTTCGTAATACGGGTGACTAGGCTATAGCCAACACTGCCAGATATTTTGAGCATCTCTGCAGTGATTCCTGATGGGCCGGGGGCTTTCCCGGTCTTCATACTCTTAATTGCTTTATCTACCCTGGTACTATCAACTCGGATAGCTGGTCCCTCTATTGGGTCGACATAAGGCAGGCTCTCTTTCTCCCATTCATTCTCTTTATTAAGCAATCTATCGTAGTGGCATCTCCAGACCTCTTTCTTTGCATCCTCATTTAATGCAAGCGTACCATCATCCATGCGAACACATTTCTCTCCTACAACATCACTATTCTCTCTCCTACACTGTCTTGCAACCTGAAATACTTCGAGTCTTTGGTCCTCACGGCGCAGAACATTGGCAAATCTTTCCTTATCTGCTTCCCCTCTGGCTAAATAAACCTGTCGCCTAGCCTCCCTTCTGGCACATTGGTACAATTCCCTGCTACCACCGTTCTTCCAGTCCTTCCAAGCTTGTTTCTTTTGTCTAATAGCCCTGTCTACCTCCTTGTTCCACCACCACGTTACTCTGGGTTGGGAGGGGACCTTACACCACCCACAAATCTGGTCGGTGGCTTTCAACAGGTTGTCCCGCAGAAATCTCCAATTGTCTTCCACGTTGTATGATGCTATATCCCCTTCTATTTCGTTAAATGCTTCAAGTAACTTGTCTCTAAGTCTCTGTCCGTTTGCAGGGTCTTTAAGCTTCCACACCCTTCTTCTCCAAGCCTGTCTAATTCTGGGCACCCATTTTGCCTTGATCCCAAAGTCGCTAACTACTAATCTATGTTGTGGGGTACATTCTTCGCCAGGGTAGGTTTTGGCATTTATAAGCCGCCCTCTTTCCCTATTTCTGGCGAGGATGTAGTCGATTTGGCTAGAGTGTCTGCCGGAGCGGTAGGTGACTAGGTGACTGGCAGGTTTCCTGAAGTTGGTATTGCAGACCATAAGATTGGTTGCATCACAGAACTCCAGCAGTCTGGTTCCCTCCTCGTTGCGGGAACCGAAGCCATAGCCTCCATGTATGCCATGGAAGCCCCCAGCACGACGTCCGACATGACCGTTGAAGTCTCCAGCCACAAAGAGAAGGTCCCTGTCACTCGTCGACGAGGTAGTTTGCAAGAGGGTGTCATAGAATTGGTCTTTCAGACCATCTGGTAGCCCAGGTTGAGGTGCATAGGCTGAGATGACAGTAGCTAATCTATGATGAAGCACTAGTCTGATCTTAAGTACTCTGTCACTTACTCTAACGACCTCGATTACCTTATCCACCCATTTCTCCGCTAGAAGTATTCCTACGCCCCCGACCCCGTCAGTGTTCCCTGCCCAGAAAATCTTGTACCTGTGTTCTTTGCCTGTGAGGAACCTTGCAGAACCTCCTCTCCATCTTACTTCCTGGATGCAGCACATATCTACGCATCTCCGTTCAAGCATCTCAACAATTTCACCAGATCTACCTTTCAGCGTGCCGACGTTGAGAGTGCCAATCCTAACAGTATGGGTGTTGGGGGTGTGGGCCTGTAGCCTGGGAAGGGGAAAAGCAGTGTCGTGTACCTGAAAAGAAAACTTGCAATTGGAAGAATTCATAAGCAAAACATTACCTACAACCTGCAAACATTTCTCAACCTTAATGCGCTACCCAAAGGTAGGGGAGAGGATGGCCAAGGCCACTAGATGGGTTCCGGGAGACAGCCGAGGTTGACAGGATGACAGAGGGATGAACTTCCGGTGGAGGGGGCGGGATGACAGAGGAATGAACTTCCGGTGGAGGGGGTGGGATGACAGAGGAATGAACTTCCGGTGGAGGGGGTGGGATGACAGAGGAATGAACTTCCGGTGGAGGGGTGGGATGACAGAGGAATGAACTTCCGGTGGAGGGGGGTGGGATGACAGAGGAATGAACTTCCGGTGGAGGGGGCGGGATGACAGAGAAATGAACTTCCGGTGGAGGGGGTGGGATGACAGAGGAATGAACTTCCGGTGGAGGGGGTGGGATGACAGACGAATGAACTTCCGGTGGAGGGGGTGGGATGACAGAGGAATGAACTTCCGGTGGAGGGGGTGGGATGACAGAGGAATGAACTTCCGGTGGAGGGGGTGGGATGACAGACGAATGAACTTCCGGTGGAGGGGGTGGGAGGGCGGGTTACCGCCAGCGAGTAGAGAGGGCTCCGCCAGCGAGTAGAGAGGGCTCTTAATTGTAGATTTTAAATATTTGAGAGACAACAATGCATAAATCGTAATTTTTTAAAAGAGCAATGAATTCTGGGTGATTAGAATATAACGTAGCATGAATTTAGGAAGCTTAGAAAATGAATAAGCATGAATTTAAGACAACAACTGAATTCAATTGAATTTCATGGAGAGAAACACAAGATAAATAATAAGGGACAAGACTAAAGCGCAAGGTATTGAGATGTTTGAGGCCGTAAATAAATAAAAATCTCTATCTTATCTGCATCTTGGGTATTTCGTCGTAGTACGTCAGCGAGATAATTTAGAATGGGTTTCTCATTTATATATAGCCAGAACCTGAAGACCTTAAAGGAAAAACTACGAAGGGGAGAGAGAGGATGGAGGGGTAGACAGAGGCATGGCGGGAGAAAAGATCATCATCATCATCATCATATATATATATAAAGAGAGAGAGAGAGAGAGAGGGGGGACCAGTCAAGCAGCACATCACGCTGTAATTCTTGGGCTGAGAAATCAACACTTAAAAGCCATAATTTTAGGGAGCGATAAGAATTTTTGAATAAAGGAAAATGGGTAGTGGTGGGTAGGTACCGCCAGCGAGTAGAGAGGGCTCCGCCAGCGAGTAGAGAGGGCTCTTAATTGTAGATTTTAAATATTTGAGAGACAACAATGCATAAATCGTAATTTTTTAAAAGAGCAATGAATTCTGGGTGATTAGAATATAACGTAGCATGAATTTAGGAAGCTTAGAAAATGAATAAGCATGAATTTAAGACAACAACTGAATTCAATTGAATTTCATGGAGAGAAACACAAGATAAATAATAAGGGACAAGACTAAAGCGCAAGGTATTGAGATGTTTGAGGCCGTAAATAAATAAAAATCTCTATCTTATCTGCATCTTGGGTATTTCGTCGTAGTACGTCAGCGAGATAATTTAGAATGG
>NC_142934.1:36762728-36807728 GCF_046866305.1 Octopus bimaculoides
TATATGTATATATATATAAATACATATATATGTATATATATATAAATACATATATATGTATATATATATAAATACATATATATGTGTATATATATATAAATACATACAAACTACATACACCACTTCCACCCCCATCAGTTAAAAAATGTGCACGCCCTAATTGTGGTACCTGTCCCTACCCACTTGAAGGCTCTGAATTTACCTTCAAACAATTTCTCTTGTTCCTCTGGGAACCTCATTTATGTCCTCACTTGCGCAGGTTGCCAAAACCTCTATATCGGACAGACGAGCCTCCCGTTGCGTAGAAGAGTAGAAGTCCCATAAGGAACAAATAAATCTCCCTCAATACTGCCAAATTCCACTCAGTGGCCACATAGACTCTTGCGCCAGAAACAAAAACCTAAATTCATTATATTCCCTTTCTATTAAGGAGGATTGCTGGGAAACCATCAGGGCCAGCAGTTGAGTTTGTGTCCACTTCATGTATAGCTAATAGTACATCTTCCTTCGCTAATGTTGATGTATTCCATCGTAACTGCCTCACTGGTTATAGGGGAGGTAGCAAAGAAGTCCACTGGTTTGTTCACTTGTCTGTGCTCCAAGAAAGAATCAACAAGGAGAATCTTTTCATAGAGAAATTCCAACCATTCTTAACATACACACCCCTCAGTGACCTTATTTCTCTAGGAACAGACTTAATCTTCCTGTTGAAAAAGAGTTCATAACTCCAACTAAAAACATTTGTCTCCCCTTACACACACTTCCTGTTTTGACACCCACATTTCCTACTTAACATAAACTTTTAACCCTTTTTTTAAACCTAACAAAACTCTCACCTCTCATGCATCCTTATTTTTCCTACCACTATATACATGAACTACTATTGAACTTCAAAAGCTCAAAGACAATATAATGTATGGGTATATTTATTTTTTTATATATTATTGTTTTATATATTATTTTCTTCATTTTGTACTTCTTTTGTAAAAAACATTTTCATTCTCCTTCTTCTTGATAATTTGCTTTCGCAATGAAAACCGGTTAGAAATCTTTATTAAAATATGCTTCCAGTCTAGCATTCTGCCTTTTTTTTCATTTTCCTATAAATATATATATATATAATATATATATATATATATATATATATATATATATATATATATATATATAAAATACATATATATATATAAAGGAAGCACCCAAAATCTCTTCAATCTGAACTTCCACAAAGTAGACTGGAAATCGATCCAGAAAGAGATCCTCAGAGAGGATTGGCCAAAATGTCTCTCCACATCAGACATTGACATGAAACTAGAATGTTTCATGTCTACTGTGCAAGCCATATGCCGGAAATATGTCCCAGAGTACAAGGCCAAAACAAATAGGAACAAGATTCCAAGGGAGAGGAAAATCCTCATGAGACGACGGACGAAAGTTGCAAATCGACTCAACTAGCATTCCAAGAATGGCCAAAGGTCCCGCCTAAAAACGACACTGATGGAGATTGAAAAAAGGCTGCAACAATCCTATGTGAGGGAGAGAGCAGACAAAGAAGCCTGGGTTATAAAAAACATTAAGTCAAACCCAAAGGCCTTCTTTCATTACGCAAAAGAAACAGCCTCAGTACGCTGCAAGATTGGACCCCTCTCCGAAAAGGATGGCTTCCTCACAGACAGTCCAACTAGGATCAGTGAGGTACTGAATGAGCAATTCAAAAGTGTCTTCACCACTCCATTGGAGCACACACAAGTGAACAAACCAGTGGACTTCTTTGTTACCTCCCCTATAACCAGTGAGGCAGTTACGATGGAATACATCAACATTAGCGAAGAAGATGTACTACTAGCTATACATGAAGTGGACACAAACTCAACTGCTGGCCCTGATGGTTTCCCAGCAATCCTCCTTAAATCGTGTAAGCATGCCCTGGCAAAACCCCTCCAGATCCTCTTCCAGAGCTTTCTCGCAAACGGCAGACTGCCAAGCGAGCTGAAGGAGGGAGTAATATGCCCAATCCATAAAGGGGGAAGCAGAGCAGATGCCAAAAACTATAGGCCTATCTCTCTGACTTCACACATCAGCAAAGTCATGGAAAGAATAATCAGAGGAAAACTGATTGCATTCCTTGAAGAAAATAAATTGCTGAGTGATACCCAACGTGGCTTTCGACCAGGTAGGAGCTGCCTGACCCAGCTCTTACAGCATTATGACTGGGTGTTGAGGCAGTTACTCAACAACTCAAATGTGGATGTAATATACCTTGATTTTGCAAAAGCTTTTGACAAAGTGGATCATGGTGTGATATGCCACAAACTGCGTGATCTTGGCATAGCTGGAAAACTTGGAGAGTGGTTACATGACTTTCTGAAAGATAGAAGTCAGTCAGTAGTGGCTAATGGAGCCACCTCTATGAGAACACAAATAATGAGCGGTGTTCCACAGGGCACTGTCTTGGGACCATTGCTTTTTAAAGTCGCTCTCTCAGATATGCCTTCAAGTGCCCGGATAGCCACTCTTGCAAGCTACGCAGACGATATGAAAGTCTCGCAGAAAATACAGAACTCCAGTGATGTTGCACACCTGCAGCAGGAGTTGAACTCAGTTTACAGATGGGCTGAGGAAAATAATATGCAGTTTAATGCTGAAAAATTCCAAGCCCTGCGCTACCAAAGTCCAAAACTGAATATGAAACTTACAGAGTACACTGGTCCGCAAGGAATTTCAATCCCAGAGCCTAAATCAGTGAGAGACCTGGGTATCGACATGAGTGATGATACCTCTTTCCAAGTGCACATTACCAGGATGGCAACAAAGTGCAAACGATTGGCTGGATGGATCCTGAGAACATTCAGAACCAGAGATAAGGAAACCATGATGATCCTCTGGAGAACATTCGTCCTCAGCTGCCTGGATTACTGCTCACAGCTGTGGTCACCCACCAGTGTGAAATTAACAGCAGACCTTGAAGCAATCCAGAGAAGATTCACAAAGAAGATTGTCTCTTTGCAACTGCTCCGCTACTGAAAAAAGCTGAAACAGCTAAGACTCTACTCCGTGGAGAGAAGGCGGGAGAGGTATGCAGTAATATACATCTGGAAGATCCTGGAAGGAATTGTGCCAAATTTTGGCATTGAAAGCTACACCAATGCCAGAACGGGACGACACTGCATAGTGCCAAAGATCCCAGCAATGCCATCGCGCTTCAGGACCAGTTACTGCAACAGTTCGGGTTTCAGGGGCCCACAGCTTTTTAATATTCTCCCAAAGAGCCTGAGGAACCTGCACAAAGTAGATGTAGGGGTTTTTAAATCAAAGCTGGACCTCTTCCTGTCGAGAGTCCCAGATGAACCTACCTCGCGGCAGGAGGTGCAAATGAGGGTTGCTAAATCAAACTCCATTCCTCACCAAGTGCCACATATTGTTTGGTTTTTGTTTACTATCAAAGAAAAAGGTTTTCCATCTCAATCTTCGAACAAACTCTTCTGTTTTTTCTATAAGACTTTTGAGATATTGCTTCTGTGCAGGGATAAGTATATTCTTTTGAGAAAACTCCAATGGGTAAAGTCTCATCTTTTCAGCTGTATCTTCCTACTTGTCGGCAAGTAATATACCGTATGGATAGTATATATATATATTTTTTTGATAATGTTTGACTCCTTGTAACCATTGTGCAATCTCACTATTGGATTGGTACCGAATTATAAATGATTTATTTAGCATTGTAAGAATTTTGTATAGACCCCTACGTCATTTTAAGAAAACCTTCGACTGTTATATACATAGTTTTTTCTTCTCCCTTGTTTTTACTTTTTACTTCATTCTATTCAATTTATTTTAAAACGCTTTGTATGCAAATTTTACCATTTTTATGGACGATTCGACATATAGAATTCTATTATGCATGTATTTTCGCCTGGTTTTAACTTTTATACACCCAGCAGTTTCTTAAGAAGTTGTCTACATATATACACTGAAATCTAAAAAGGTTTTTTATGTAGATGTCTGTATTGTAACAACACTTACGTATTCATATGCGTGCGTCTGCGCTCACATACAGGGCCTGGGTTTGCACTTGTGTATATGCAGTTATGATTTCATGCATGTACGTTTTTGTGTATACATGGGTAAGAGTATATGCTTGTATTTATTTACACATACATGCATCTATGTTATATATGGGAATGTGCGCTTAGGTTCACACTCAAATATTCTTCAATGTGTACATACGCATGTATACAGTTATGTTCGTGAGTATTTTGCATACATATCCACATATGTATCTATATATGTGATGCTATATACATTTTTGTATACACATATATACGCAGTCTAAATTTTATGCAGGTTTACTATATACATACGTTCTTGCTCATTTTCTCTCTCTACTTCTTTCTTTCCATTCCCACCTTTCTCTCTTTTCTTCCTTTTCTGTCTTTCTTTTTCTCTTTCTTTCTTCCTTTCCTTCCTCATGACAACCACACTTTCTCCCTTTCTATATTAATAACGTTATTATAGATACGTTACTCTTTACCCCTCCACTCCACAGCTTAAGATACAATCTTTGTTACCAGCGCATAAGTTTTTCGTGTGCAAACTATAATGTGTGTGTATGTATATGTGCATAAATTTGTATTCATGCATATATTTGTGCCTTACAAATATATACCTATATACGTAGATTGTCTGTGCGTATGCATCTATGTATTTTGATGTGTATATATATATATATATATATATATACATGTTGTGGATAGCCTAGTATGCGTATATGCTATTGTAATTTTATTTTATTTTGAATGCAGCGTATATTTTATTTTATTTGATTTTAATGTGTTAATTCGAATATAATTAATTATTTACAATATGTATTTTGAGCCCATTTTTCTATTTAAGGTTTCCTTTGATATTTTTTTAAAATAGGATGAATCTATATTAATTCATTTGTTTTGTTCATTACGCATCCATGACCGTTATTTGAAACGACCAGTCAAACGGATCCATGTGTTTTAAATTTTATATCACTTTGATTGCATTGTTATTCCTTTCCCATTTCTAACAAAACTGTCCGATGAACGGGAACGTGAAACTCAGAGTAACAGTCTTTTGTTATATTTCTGGTGCTTTTAAATAAAGTATATATATATATATCATCATCATCATCATCATCGTTTAACGTCCGCTTTCCATGCTAGCATGGGTTGGATGATTTGACTGAGGACTGGTGAAACCGGATGGCAACACCAGGCTCCAGTCTAATTTGGCAGAGTTTCTACAGCTGGATGCCTCTTTGAAACGCTTAGTTTTAGAATGGTGGCAGCTGATGAAGGAAATGTTCTCTATGTGGCCTGTGTGTTTTCTGTACTCTGTTTATCATTTTGTCAACGTTTTTTTGCAACATCCTGTACCCAGATATGCATATACTCATTTATTATTTGTATTATGTAGAGGTAGAGGTAGAGGTAGGGGTCCACCAAGGTTCCGTCCTCAGCCCCCTCTTATTTATCATAGTCCTCCAGGCAATCAGAGGAGTTCAAGACAGGTTGCCCCTGGGAGCTCCTCTATGCTGATGACCTTGCCCTAATTGCGGAGTCACTATCAGAACTAGAGGAGAAGTTTCAGGTGTGGAAGCAAGGTCTAGAATTGAAGGGCCTTAGAGTCAACCTAGCTAAAACCAAAATCCTAATAAGTAGGAAGGTAGATAAAACACAAACCCCTTCAGGTAGATGGCCCTGCTCAGTATGTAGAAAAGGAGTAGGTAGTAACTCTATAAGATGTACCCGGTGCAAGCTATGGACACATAAGAGGTGCAGCAACATCAAAGGCAGGTTAACTAGCAAGTTAGTTTTTGTTTGTGGCAGATGTTCAGGTGCAATAAAGACTGTAAACGAACAGGAAACAACTTCTATCTCATTCCAGGGTGAAAAACTAGAGGTAGTCGATAGCTTCCGCTATCTGGGCGACCAAGTTAGTAGTGGGGGTGGGTGCGCTGAAAGTGTAACTGCTAGAATAAGAATAGCCTGGGCAAAGTTTAGAGAGCTCTTACCCCTGCTGGCGACAAAGGGACTCTCACTCAGAGTAAAAGGCAGACTGTATGACGCATGCGTACGAACAACCATGCTACATGGCAGTGAAACATGGGCTGTAACTGCTGAGGACATACGTAAGCTCGCAAGGAATGAAACCAGTATGCTCCGTTGGATGTGTAATGTCAATGTGAATACCCGTCAGAGTGTAAGTATCTTGAGAGAAAAGCTGAACATTAGAAGCATCAGTTGTGGCGTGCAAGAGAGACGATTGCGCTGGTATGGACATGTGGTGAGAATGGAGGAGGATAGCTGCGTGAAAAAGTGCCACACCCTAACAGTTGAGGGAACCCGTGGAAGAGGTAGGCCCAGGAAGACCTGGGCTGAGGTGGTGAGGCAAGACCTTCGTACATTGGGCCTCACCGAGGCGATGACTACTGACCGAGACCTTTGGAAATGTGCTGTGCGTGAGAAGACCCGGCAAGCCAAGTAAGATCGTTGCCAGTGCCCCTGGACTGGTTCTTGTGCGGGTGGCACATGAGATGCACCATTTTGAGCGTGGCCGTTGCCAGTACCGCCTGACTGGCTCCTGTAGGATTTTTGAGCGAGATCGTTGCCAGCGCCCCTGGACTGGCTTGTGCGGGTGGCACATAAAAGACACCATTTCGAGCGTGGCCGTTTTCGTGCGGGTGACACGTAAAAGCACCCACTACACTCTCTGAGTGGTTGGCGTTAGGAAGGGCATCCAGCTGTAGAAACTCTGCCAAATCAGACTGGAGCCTGGTGTTGCCATCCGGTTTCACCATTCCTCAGTCAAATCGTCCAACCCATGCTAGCATGGAAAGCGGACGTTAAGTGAAATACTAAATGAGCAATTCAAAAGTGTTTTCACTGCACCTCTACGACACTTTCAAGTAAGCAATCCAACTGACTTTTACCACTGCAGATATAAAAACAGAGGCAATGATGATCGATTACATCAATATAAAGGAAGACAATGTAATAAGGGCTATAGATGAAATGAACCCAAACTCAGCTACTGGCCCTAATGGAGTCCCAGCAATCCTTCTAAAAGTATGTAAACGAGTCCTAGCAAGACCGCTGCAGTCCCTCTTTCAGAGCTTCCTTGCATCTGGCAAACTCCCAAGAAAACTGAAGGAGGGGAAAATATGCCCTATTCATAAAGGAGGTAGCAGAGCGGAGGCCAAGAACTACAGACCTATCTCACTGACCTCGCACATCAGTAAGGTCATGGAACGAATAGTCAGAAGAAAACTAATTGCCTTCCTTGAAGAAAATGACTTGCTGCCTGACACCCAACATGGTTTCCGACCAGGAAGAAGCTGCCTGACTCAGCTCTTACAGCACTATGACTGAGTGCTGAAATAGCCGCTGAACCACTCATATGTGGAAGTGATATATCTCGACTTTGCAAAGGCCTTTGATAAAGTCGATCATGGAATGATATGTCACACACTGCGTGATCTCGGCATATTTGGAAAATTGGGAGAATGGCTTCATGACTTTCTGAAGGATAGAAGTCAGGTGGTAGTATCCAATGGGGCCACCTCCAATGATACACAAATAGTGCGCTGTGTTCCACTACTGTTCATAATGGCCCTCTCAGATATGCCCTCAGCCACACAGAGAGCCACAATAACAAGTTATGCAGATGATACAAAAGTCTCACAGGTAATACAGAACCCTGAAGACACTATGCACCTGCAATGTGAGCTAGATGAAATATACAAGTGGGCTGAAAAGAATAGCATGCAGTTTAATGCTGAAAAGTTTCAAGCCTTGTTCTATCAGCATGCAAAACTAAATGCAGTACCCGTTAAATACATTGGACCTGGAGGGACTGCAATTCCAGAGGCACAGTCAGTGCGAGACCTGGGCATTTACATGAGTAATAATGCATCCTTTCATGTTCATGTTGCTAAATTGGCAATGAAATGCAGGCGACTGACCAGATGGATTCTTAGGAAACCATGATGGTCCTCTGGAGGACACTTGTTCTAAGCCACTTTGACTATTGCTCTCAGCTATGGTCACCAACCTGTGTCAAATTAATCTCAGAACTTGAGGCAATCCAACGAAGCTACACGAAGAAGATAGCCTCCTCTATGCAGCATATAAGCTATTGAGAAAGATTCAAGAGATTAAGACTCTATTCCTTAGAGTGTAGGCAAGAAAGATATGCCATAATATACATCTGGAAGATCCTCAAAGGAATTGTCCCAAACTTTAGCATCGAAAGTTACACAAATAAAAGAACTGGACGCCATTGCATAGTGCAAAGGACCCCAAACTTGCCATCAAGATGTAGGACAAGATACTGCAATAGCCTGGGCTTCAGAAGTCCACTGCTCTTCAATATCATCCCAAAGGACCTGAGAGACCTGCATGGGGTGGATGTAGCTGTCTCCAAGATGAGGCTGGACCTCTTCCTCTCAGGTGTCCCAGATGAACCAACTTCGCGGCAGGAGGTGCAGATGAGGGCAGCTGCATCAAACTCTCTCATGCACCAAATGTCAATTCCTGAAGTAAAATTGTGTAGCAACACCAAATGGCGGTGCCCCAGCATGGCTACGGCTCATGAGCTGAAACTAGATAAAATGAAAAAGAAATGAAAAATATATATTGATACGAACGCCGAAAAACACAAAAAACGTTATGTCCCTCTTCCACAAGTTAGGTTCGAAACTGTACTCTAGTTATTCAGGACAGTGGTATTTCCTTTGTCCTGTCAACGAGCACGGTTATTTATGGCCGTAGGAACCTGATCTCTGACCCTTTCCAATCACCGAGAGTTTAAACTAACCCAGCTTTGGAGGGGGGAACGGTAGGTACGGTATACCTATCTTTCTGGCTGATTACCTGGCATAAATACAGGAGCATAGATTTGGAAGCGGTCAGTCGGTGAAGAGCCTTTGAGTGATGTCAGTCAGTGAAGAACCAGTTCAGTGACAGGGGCTGAAATGGATAGAAGGCAGCTAGTATGTAGGAGAAGCGGTCAGTGGAAAAGAGGCAGATAGGCACTGAGGCAGTCTGAGAGAGAGACAGAGAGATGGAACTGTTGTGGCTGGCAAAGTGACGTAGTGGCAGATTGTAGTGGGAGACTGTGTTGGTCAGAAGAAAGAAATTTGTTGCGGTAAATGTTTGCTTATATTTTTAAAGAAAGTGTACTTGCGTTGTCAAATGTTTTTGTAAAGAAAAGAAAGAAAAAGCAAGAACTCTGTTGTTAAATGTTTTAAAAGAAAAGAAGAGAAAAAAAAGAACTCTCTTGTTAACTGTGTTGTTAAACAAAAGGAAAAGAAAAGAAAAACAAAAGAAGCAAAAGAACTTTGTTAAATTACTCTTGAGAAACGAACTTTGTAATGTGAAATGATTGAAAACCTTTGTGATGTTAAATAGTTGAAAAGAAAAAGAAACTTTGTAATGTTAAATGTTGAGAAGAACCTTGTTGTTAAATGTTAAATGCGTTTTTTGAAAGAACTATTGTTATGGAATGTTGTTTTGTTTTGAAAAAAAAAATTAGTTTGACTACGCAACGTATAGTCTGTGTTATTTCTTTTGTTGTTATCGTTTTGTGCTCCACGGGCTTCGTGGACATCCTGATTCACTGGGCGTTCATCGTGGCGCGCGTGGGTTTTCTCATCGAAGGTCTTGTGCATGTGGCGTAACAATATAAATACATACATATATATATATATATATATATATATTCCATTTATATATTTGTTTTGCAAGATTTTTTATGTGAAATCGTGTGTTGAAACAGATGTTGTTGTATTTGTGGATGGTCATATTGCCAGTTTAGCCAATAAAAACACACGCACTGTATATTTGGTGTTAATTTGCTTCAGCTTTATATTACATTACATTACATTACATGGCCGAAATATGATTAATGTAATGTAATGTAATATAAAGCTGAAGCAAATTAACACCAAATATATAGTGCTTGTGTTTTTATTGGCTAAACTGACAACATGACCATCTCCAAATACAACAATATATATATATATATATATATATATATATATATATATATATATATATATCTATAAATACATACATATATATATATATATATTTATATATATAAATACATACATATACACATATATATATATACATACATATATATATATATATATATACATACATATATATATATATAAATACATACATATATATATATATATATATATATATATATATATATATATATATAAATACATATATAGAACTAATATAGGTAAGGAATTCTTAAAATTGGTAACTAGGCACTTTCAACCTGATCATAAGTTTTACAGAATATTTAATAGAAGAACGCTTAAGATTAGCTATTCTTGCTGCAAAAACTTCGCCTCTTTGATCAGCCAGCACAACAATAAGATAATTGCCAAAAACAATAATGCCGACCCACTTACAAAGAGCTGTAATTGCAAAGATTGAACCTCCTGTCCGTTGGAAGGGAGATGTCTAGAAAAGGGTATCGTATATAGGGCCAAAGTCCAGATAGAAGGCTCGCATGATTATAGAACTTACACAGGGACTACAGAAAATTCTTTCAAAACCAGGCTGTATTCGCACAAAAATTCTTTTAGATACCCTGAAAATAGGACAAAGACGAACCTAGCAAAATACGTCTGGCAATTAAAGGAAAATGAAGCCCAGCCTTTCAACGTGACATGGAGGATTTTAGGCAGAGCATCGCCTTACAGACATGGTGCCCATAAAAGACCATTGAAATGTGATCTTTGTTTATTGGAAAAACTCAATATCTTATTCCAGGATAAGAAGGCGCTAAACCAAAGACGCGAACTTTTAAATACATGTAGACATGCGTCCAACTTTAAAATGTCGGCAAGTAATATACTGTATGGATAGTATATATATATTTTTTTGATAATGTTTGACTCCTTGTAACCATTGTGCAATCTCACTATTGGATTGGTACTGAATTATAAATGATTTATTTAGCGTTGTAAGAATTTTGTATAGACCCCTACGTCATTTCAAGGAAACCTTCGACTGTTATATACATAGTTTTTTCTTCTCCCTTGTTTTTACTTTTTACTTCATTCTATTCTTTTTATTTTATCTCAGACAATAAAGAATCTTTTTGATAAGCCTGCAGAATGACCTAAATGCAATATACAAGTGGGCAGAGCAAAATAATATGCAGTTCAATGCAAAAAATTTCAAATACTGCGCTACAAGGCCACAAGTGCCCCCCAACTGGCATATACAGGACCTGGAGGTACTGCAATCCCAGAACCACAAACAGTGAGAGACCTGGGCATCAACATGTGTAGTGATGCATCATTTCACATGCACATTGTCAAGTTGACAGCAAAGTGCAGACAACTGGCAGGGTGGATACTGAGGACATTCCGAACAAGGGATCAAAAAGTCGTGTTGACTCTATGGAAGACATTTGTTCTGAGCCGCGTAGACTATTGCTCTCAGTTGTGGTCACCACACAGTGTCAAGCGGACAGCAGAACTTGAGGCAATTCAGCGTCATTATACAAAAAAGATCACCACAGTCCAGCAGATGAACTACAGGGAGTGACTGAAGGCACTAGGTTTCTACTCCCTGGAGCGCAGGCGGGAGAGATATGTAATAATTTACACATGGAAAATACTGGAAGGACTGGTACCAAACTTTGGCATCAAGTACTACACGAATGCCCGCACAGGTCGCCACTGCATGGTACCAAGGGTACCGTCCACTGCATCTCACATAAGAACAAGGTACTGCAACAGCCTCGGTTTCAGAGGACCTCAGCTCTTTAATGCCCTGCCAAAACAATTGAGAGACATGCAAGACATGGATATAGAGGTCTTCAAAACAAAACTCGACATTTTCCTCTCCATGATACCAGACGAACCAATGGCTCGAAATGAGACACAGTTGAGGGCAGCGATGTCAAATTCTCTTATACGCCAAATGTGCCATCAAAACTCTTGATTGGACTATATCAGGTGGAGGAGAAGAGCCATGCAAGGGACGTGAAGAGAGCACAGCATAAAGACGGAAAGTCACGGTGGTGCTCCAGCATGACTGCAGCCACTTGGCTGAAACGCATAAATAAATAAAGGAATAAATATATATATAAATACATACATACATATATATATATATATATATATATATATATGTGTGTGTGTGTTTGTATATAGATATATATATATATAGTTTTTTCGTTTAATATATAGACTGCACTGTGATGTTAGATATATATATTATATTTAAAAGAAAAATTCAGAATAATACAACATATTCTCAGCTGTAAGAATGGTGTATACAAATTATTAAAATATATTTAATGTATCACTCATTAAAATATTAAAAAATATAAAAAATTTACAGATACATAAATATATAAAAATATAATAGACATATGTGTGTAGAAAAATCTATACTGATGTATAAAAATATATTAGCATCTTAAAAATTGAAAACGTCCTATTTACAGATTAGGAGCTTTGTTAAAAAAATGTGAAAAAATAAAAGTGTAAATCTGCACGAAAAAGTGAATAAAATGTTTATGCATCCAAATGGAAGGTAAAGTTTCCAATGATTAGATGGTGGCACTCTTGTTTCAAGAATCTAGTGGTGATACTCTGATGGCTGTTTCAAGGGTACAGTAATCCATGCAAATAAAGGATATTCCTATCCAAATTTATTTGTATGGATTACTGTATCTTTTATTTGTTAGTTTTTGTATGTGGCAGATGCACAGGGGCAATAATAACCAAAGATGTACAGAAAACAGATTCCATCACATACCAGGGGGAAAAACTAGAAGTAGTTGATAGCTTCTGTTACCTAGGTAACCAAGTCAGTAGCTGGGGTGGATGCTCTGAGAGCATAGCTGCTAGAATAAGAATAGCTTGGGCAAAGTTCAGGGAGCCCTTACCTCTGCTGGTAATAAAGGGCCTCTCGCTCAGAGTGGAAGGTAGACTGTATGAAATATGTGTGTGAACAGCCATGCTGCACGACAGTGAAACATGGGCTGTGACTGCTGAGGACATGCATACGCTCAAAAGAAATGAAGCCAGTATGCTCTGCTGGATGTGTAATGTCAGTGTGCATACACTACAGTGTAAGCGCTCAGAGAGAAAAGTCGGACATAAGAAGCATCAGATGTAGTGTGCAAGAGAGATGACTGCACTGGTATGGTCATGTGTTGAGTATGGATGAGGATAGTTGTGTGAAGAAGTATCACAGCCTAACATTGGAAGGAACCTTTGGAAGAGGTAGACCCAGTGTCCTGTACTTTTCCAGATTTACAATCTTAAGAATATTATTTCTCTTGCTTGCATTTTTCCATGTAATCCATATTTTTTCCAGGCTATGCTATTATGCTAATTAATAATCTGTCAAATGTGTCAATTAGCAGTGTCATTGATAATTTTTTCCTTACCTCAACGAGGCCGGTGACATATTTTAAAAGACCACTAGAACTATATTCATAAAAAAGTATAGAACTATATTATCACCCTCAAATTTGAGAAGCAAACACTCATAACTTTTTTCTTTTAAAACTTCATTGCATGAGATTGATACTAAGAAATTCCTCAGATTGAGCTCTGTCATTTAAGCTTAATTAAAATATAGTTTGTTTTTAAAATACAAAAGTTAATCATACTTAAATCCAACTTTCTGCCTTACTTATATTTACAAATGTTTGTTGCATGGGACCAAAACTATGCAGTTTTTCACATTTTCTTCTATCATTGAAGTTAAGATAAATATATTTTGCTTTTAAAATAAAAAAGTTATTTAGATCTAAACTTGATTGGTGGCATTACTTACTCTCCTATAATGTTGCTACAAAGTTTGATGTAAGCTTTTTTCTACTGGATGAAATCTCAATTTTTTAATGCCAAATTGTAGCTAGGGATTAGACCTCTTCAAAAATGTTAATGGTTTTCCATTTGGTTAAGAACTGAATTAGCGACAAGCCCTGAAAGATGCTGCGTGTGAGTAAGTGAGTAAATTGTGGCCTTATGAATATTATTCAACTACTTCCATAGTTCAATGATATATATATATATATATATATATATATATATATATATATATATATATATGTAAAATGTAAAGGTGGAAACAGCTCAGAAGTATGTCTAAAGATTGTTTTATATTCATTACATTGTATGACTTTTATAAAATATTGCCAGTTTCGATTTGTATGTCCATCTTACTAAATCTTAAAAATTGAAAGTTAAAAATTAAGGAATAAGCAAAAATTGGAAATTTAAAACATTCTGGTCTCGTGAAATTACACCCTAATTTTTTACTTTCAATTTTTTAAATATTTTAATATTTGATAAGATGGCCAGTTATCTTAATATATAAAACAGAGTTTGTGTGTGCGTGCATGTATGTTCCTTATGAATTTGAACACTGAGTTGCTGATTTTGATGTATGAGGTATCAAAAGATTCAGTAACCTTTCAGCTACCAAATAATGCTTGTCCTGTTTCTATGTTCTAATTTTAAAATGTTATTTAAATGATCTGTAACCAAATTTGGTAATGTTTTTGCAGAAGTCATCCCCCAGTTGCAAGAGACAAGTTGGACAGAGTGATAAACCTGTTCGACAAAGGAGGGAAGAAACTGGAGGAGAAAATTCCAATAGCCAAACACCTGTTTCAAACCACTATAACTCTGAATCCTTGAAACTTCATAGACAAAGTTCATTTGAGAATTATTATGATAGTAAGTTGTGGACTGTTTTAATTATGTTTAATGGTGGTAAAAAAAGTTATCACCACCACCGCCACCACCATCATCATCATCATCATCATCATCATATCCTTTATTCTCATTTTTGTAAATTTCTCTAAGTTTTATATCATACTAGCAGAAATACCCGGCGTTGCCCGGGTTAAAGAGAATAATGAAATCTAAAAACGCCGTCTAGACTACGCATCATCTTTATATATAGAGATGTATATACACACACGCACCCAAACACACGTATATATATGTATATCAATATAAATATATGAAAGTCAATGAAGTTTCGTAAAAGGTGATCATGTACATACTTTCTTGCTGTTGTGATTATAACACCTCATTGTAAACTATGTTCCTTGTTTTCCCTTGTGGAGCATATACAAATAGGTTTTTTGTTGCTGCCCACTCTTGAGCAGCCAACATACAGTTGTCCATGTGAGAAGCAGGGCTCTTCCAAGAGAAGACCAGCTACAGACAGTGTTTGACCCTGATATTTGTTTATGGACATGGCAAAAGTCACACGAAGGGGGAATTGTAGTCTTCTGAATGTAAAAGGAATGTCTGCTCCTGATGGAGTAAGAGGAATTCTTGGAATAAAGACGTCATCCCCTTTTGCACATCCAGAAAGAATGGTAGCCTCGATAATGTGTGACATCATTTTCTAAATAATGCTCATCTGTTATGTTCGGGTTAAAATTTCATCAACATCAAAAATATATGAATTTTCAAGGGAGTTATGGCCGTTATGCAAAGAATATAATTTCCAAATTTCATAAAGATCCATTCAGTACTTTTGACGTAGTTTTGGATAAGAAAACAAATGACTAATGTGTGTGTTTGTGTGCATGTGTATGTGTGTGTGATGGGTGTATATATGTATAGATATCTGTATGCATGTATATATGTATATATGTGTACATATTACATGTACATCTATATATATATATATACATCTACACATATGTATACATATACATGTATGTATAGATCTATATATATATATACATATACGTGTACATCTATATGTATACATATACATCTCTCTCTCTCTCTCTCTCTCTCTCTCTCTTTCTCTCTTTCTCTCTTTCTCTCTCTCTCTTTCTCTCTTTCTCTCTCTCTTTCTCTCTCTCTCTTTCTCTCTTTCTCTCTCTCTGTCTCTGAAAGTATCTGTCATTACAGTATCGAAATGGTGTACATATACATGTATATGTATACATATACATCTCTCTCTCTCTCTCTTTCTGTCTCTCTCTTTCTCTCTTTCTCTCTCTGTGAAAGTATCTGTCACTACAGTATCGAAATGTGATTGTTTCAGTTAGTGGAATAGTTTCATTTTTAAAGTGAAAGTATTTGACATGAGTGTTTTTGTTTCACTTTTGACACGTAATACTTAAATAGTGGAGGAGATATTATGTTGCCGTGTGCTCGAACTCTGCAAGAAGTTAATAATTTTTTATTACTAAAACACAACTGGAACCCTAAGTAAGGCATGTGTAAAATTTGAATGAAATTGGTTGCGTAGTTCTCGAGTTTTAGGGATTCACACAGACAGACAGACAGACAGACACACATTCTCATTTTTATATATATAGATTTCATCTGTGTTTTCTGAGATAATGAAACCCATGTCTTCTTTGATATTTCTCTGCTGTCCTTATATTCAGTATGTAGGTGCCATATTTTTTCCTTACAATAGTAGATGATGTTCATAACAACACATTCACGTTTCTACCATACTTGGCTGATGTGTTTAATGTTCAGCCACACTCTCTCATTTCATTTCTGTTCTGCCATTCATGTTGAACTGCGATTTTAATTTATCTTTATATACACACACACACTTTTTGTCGCTTCTCTTCAGTCATGAAATATAACGTATTGCATAGTAATCTATTGATATTCATCCAGATGTGTCAGCTATTGTATGATATTTCTGAGCAAGTAACAGTTGGGCTATGAAATATTGGTGCCTGGATTTAGAAAGAAGTTGCTTAATGATGCAGAAAGTGTTGTGTGCAGTGCCTTCAGTTTATCAAATTATTAAGAGTTATTATTATTAATGACAGGAGGTATCCCAATATAAGTTGTGTTGTTGTTGTTTCAATGAGTACTCAAATTTGTTTCAACAAATATTCAAAGATTTCTAAACCACTATATTTATGCTAAACTCAGCGGATTTAGAGATTTTGAAAATTGCTTATATCTATCTGGATGGATGACCATCACAATCCCCAATTAATCAGATATAAATTTAGAATTAAAATAGATTGTAAATCAAATGACAAGACACAATGTCTGAAGCAGAGTTTGAACTCACTAATTATTGTCATATACTTCACATGCAGTGTGTCCCAGAAAGATATACCCATTGATATTTCTTAATTATTCACAATAAACTTAAGGTAGAATAATGACATTTGGCACACATGTTCTAATGTAAATTTCCAATCCATTGCAGTAATTAGATTTCAAAATGACCACCTTCATCATAGCCTGTAAGCAAGTGGTCACTGAGTTGCATGAGAGCGCCATACCATCTCTTCATCCAACATGACCCATGAAGACTGAAGGACTTTCTTCAAATCTGACACATTTGAATAGGAGCAAGCAGAAACATTTCTCTCTAAGATGGACCAGGTAGCAAAGTCCATGGGATTGATGTCTTGATTTGAAGGAGGCCATATCAGCTTGACTCCAAAACTGCTGAAATGCTCTTTGCACCGCCTCTGTGTCAAATTGGATATGTGGGCTAGAGCCCCATCTTGAGTGAAAGTGTAATGATCACCAAATGTTTCTGTGACCCAGAGTAACACTTTCTCATTCAACATTTCCGTATAAACTTCACTGTTGACCTTGATGCCGGCATCGATGAGGATCAAAGGAGACTTAGATCCATCAGATGCAACTGTGGCCCACACCATAATTAAACCTGGCTTCTGATGGTGTAAATAACTCCTGCTATCTTTGGGCAAGTCTCCTGCATTATGTGCATAAAACCTCTCATTCTGCCTGTTGGTAAATCCCTCAACAGTGAAGATCTTCTCATTGGACCAGATTAACACTTTATTAGTGGCATGCTTCATCTCAGCTAACATAGTTTTACCCCTGTCAAACTGTTTCTTTTTGGAAACTGCTGAAATTTACTGCTGGGGTTGTTTCTTGTGTGCTGTTATCTTTAAATCCTCTTTAAAAATCCTGTGCATTGACAATTTCAAAATATCAGGAGCGTTTACAGTTTTTTTTTTTTTTGCACTCTTGTGAAGATTTCAGTCCATTTGCTACATCACAGCTTCAACAGTTTGTTTGGTACAAATCGATCATTTCCTACCAGGAATTGGCTTGCTAGAGGTTGTAGCAGACTCCATATATTGTTACAAGGTATTGAACACTGTTTTATGGCACACATTCAACTGTTTTGTTATGTCCTAGTTGCTTACTCCAGCTATTCCCAAAGTGACAATCTGATCACATTTTGCTTTTGATACCATGTTTGTTTACAAACCTGTTAAAGACGAACAAAACAATAGACACATGAACAAAAGACATATTCTTTAGGAAGAGTTTTAAACATGGGTAAATCTTTCTGGAATGCCCATTAGAACATTGGAAATCCAGTTTTGTCTTCGACATCAAAATGAATGCAAACAGATTTAAAGTTGAAGTTATTAGTTTCATTGAAACATATTTTTGATTATCATGTATTTTTTGTTGCTATAAAGTTAATGCATTGCAAGTAGGAATGAAAATAGCTAACTACTTACAGATGGTTCATGAGTTTGTATCCTTCTTGAAGCAGTTTTGTTTTGTATGTAGCAAGCCACTACTTGATCCTACTTACCACAGTTTATCAAAGACCATTCACAGAAACAGGCCTGTGATAAATAAGTAGTATTTAAAAGATTTGTTTTTCATTTACCTGGGCTAGGTACCATTCCTATAGATTCTTTTGGTTTAGAGAAAACATTTAGAAAAAGTAATGTTATCAGACAAACTGTTAAGATTTCTGTAGTCAAACAACATTGTTAAGATTGACTTTTAACTTCTAAATGTTTATAACTTCTCAACAAATTATGCTTGTACATTAAAGTTACTGAATCATTATCAGATTTATATAATTTGATAATTATTTTTTACAGACAAGCGTTACTTCAGTGGCCAGACTAAGTCCAGCCATTCTGTAGACGGTGATCATTCCTACTCCTATGGCCCTTATGGTAATTACTACAATGGATATAGTTCAGTTTATGAAAAATATGACATGCAATATAGCTTCCAACCACCCTTGTTAAGATCACCTACCAGGCAGGAAAGCGGAAAATATCAACAACCAGTCTCTCACTTTAATAGCCCTGTAAGTATTTTACTATTTTAGTTTGATATATTCATTTAAACTGCTTTCTACTTGATAAGTGAAAATGTTGTTATTATTTAACATAACTTCTGATGATTTATCTGTCACATCTGAGCTTCATCCCACAGCTTAGATATGCAACAATTTTCTAACACATGAGCTATTTCAAGTATTGCTGCCAAATGAGTACTTGCTATGAGGTTTGGTATTTGCTGCTTTTGATGCCAGAATATTACTTTGTGATGGTCACAAGTGCACCGATCACAATAGGTACCACACTCTCTTTTGAGACTCTGTGAATGCTTTTCACTTCCAATGCTAGGTTTTGGTACTTCTCGACTTTCTTGTCCTCTGTCTTCACAATATTCTGGTTTGCAGGTATAGCGACATTGATGAAGGTCCATTTTTGAACTCCTTCCACAGGAGAGTGGTATCTGGCTGATTATAAGCTCCTCCTCTGCATCACCATCATTATCATCATCATTGCCACCACCACAATCATCATCATCACCATCACAATTATCATCATCATCATTAAGGTAGTGAGCTGGCAGAATCATTAGTACGCCAGGTGAAATGCTTAGCAGTATTTCATCTGTCTTCATATTCTGAGTTCAAATGCTGCTGGGGTCGACTTTGCCTTTCATCCTTTCGAGGTGGATAAAATTAAGTACCAGTGAATCACTGGGGTCGATGTAGTTGACTAGTCTCCTCCTCTTAAATTTCAGGCCTTGTGCCTATAGTAGAAAGGATTATTATTATTATTATTATTTCATAGCCACATCTATGAAGTAGAACTAAATTATTTTGTCAGAATAGCCTGCCTTCTTGCATCTCACCTATTTATTATTTTTAATACTTTCAAGCTGAGAGTGGCTGGCAGCACTTAGACTGTAAAATCATTTTAAAGGAATCTTAGGTCTTCCAGAATAATTTATTAGCAACAAAACCTATTATTAATATAGTCTTGTATTATATAGTGGTCACTAGAATTTGCTGCCAAAAGCTGTGTTTTTGAAAAGGTTAACATTCTCTGTCAGCACTAACTTTCTTAGATCATTGACCACTATATTTCATTTGCTTTTACTTACATGCAGTCTAGTTACCATTGCAATCAAACTGCTCCTCTCAGTAACTGGGTACAGAGCAGTGGTCAAGGAAACTTTGAATTAAATTGTGTATGATGACTTCACAAGGTAACTGTTTTTGATACAGTCTTACTGAAAACCAGGTTGAAGTTATAGTAAAACTAGAATATTTATTATCATGGTGGCAAAAGTATACTTCCAAATTTATCCCTCATATAAAAGGTAACTTTGGAAGTATATGTTTGCCACTATGGGTAATATCTGGAAATATATGGAGTGGGTCATAGCCCAACTAATTAGGGACAGAGTTAATCTAGATGAGATGCCATTTGATTTTGTGCCAGAGAGAAGCACCACTGATGCTATATTTCTGGTAAGGCAGCTGCAGGAGAAATACCTAACCAAAGATAAACCTCTGTACTTGGCTTTTGTTGACATGGAGAAAGCTTTTGACAGGCCTCCCGATCCCTTATCTGGTGGTCAATGCGGAAACTAGGGATAAACGAGTGGTTGGTGAGAGCTGTACATGCCATATACAGGGATGCTGTCAGTAAGGTGAGGGTTGGCAATGAGTATAGCAATGAATTCAGGGTACAGGTAGGGGTTCACCAAAGATCAGTCTTCAGGCCCCTCTTGTTCATCATAGTCCTCCAGGTATTAACAGAGGAATTTAAGATAGGCTGCCCCTTGGAGCTCCCCTATGACCTTCTTATAACTGAATCACTACCAGAAATAGAGAAGCAATTTCAGGTGTGGAAGGAAGGTCTGGAATCAAAGGGCCTTAGATTTAACCTAGCTAAAATCAAGGTTTTAGTAAGTAGGAAAGCAGACACATCACAAATCTCTTCAGTTAGATGGCCCTGCTTGATCTGTAGGAAAGGCCTAGTTAGAAGAAACTCCATAAGATGTACCCAGTGCAAGCTATGGACATATAAGAGGTGCAGCAATATCAGAGGAAGATTAACAGGGAAGATAGTTTGTGTGTGGAAGGTGCACAGGTACAATAAACACTGAAAATGTACAGGAATAAACACCATCGATTGCCAGTGGGGTACACTAGAGATAGTCAATAGCTTCTGTTATTTAGGTGAGCAAGTCAGTAGTGGAGGTGGATGCTTTGAGAACATAGCTGCGAGAATAAGAATATGCTGGGCAAAATTCAGAGAGACCCTACCCCTGTTGGCAACAAAGGGCCTCTCTCATAGACTGAAAGGTAGACTGTATGATGCTGTGTTGGAACAGTTAACTGTGGAGGGAACCTGTGGTAGAGGTAGACCCAAGAAGACATGGGACGAGGTGGTGAAACATGATCTTCAAATGTTGGGCCTTACAGTGGCAATGACTGAGACATTTGGCGATATGCCATGCTTGAGAAGACCTGTCAAGCCAAGTGAAATTGTAGTCATGGCTGATGCTAGTGTCACGTAACTGGCACCCATGCCGGTGGCATGTAACAAGCACCATTTGAGCGTTAGGCCGAACGAAGGCAATGTGGCCAATGCCGGTGTCATGTAATTGGCACAGAAAAAACACTTCGAGCATTGGGCCTCATAGAGGCAATGTGACTGATGTCAGTGTCATATAACTGGTACCTGTGCTAGTGGTACATAAAAAGCACCATTTGAGTGTTGGACCTCAAAGAGGCAGTGTGACCAATGCTGGTGTTACATAACTGGCACCAGTGCCAGAGGGATGTAAAAAGCATCATTTGAGCATTGGGCCTCATGGAGGTAATGTGGCTGATGCTGGTATCATGTAACTGGCACTTATGCTGGTGGCATGTAAAAGCACTCATTACACTCTCAGATTGGTTGGTGTTAGGAAGGGCATCCAGCTGTAGAAACTATACTAAATCAGACTAGAACCTGGTGTAGCCCCTCAGCTCACCAGTCCTGGTCAAACTGTCCAACCAATGCCAGAATGGACAACAGACATTAAATAAGAATGATGATGAGGATGATGATGATGATGATACAATAATTATCATTTAACATTTATCATATTTCTTGGTATTTATACAGAATGATGAAACGAATACTAATTTTCAAAAGAAAAGTATTTATTACCTTAAAAGTAAATAAAACATATTTCTCATTTGTGTAACTCTTCTCATAACTATTCTATCACTGACTCTCTCTCCCCCTGCCACCAAGCCTAGCATGTGCACTTATGCTACACTTTTTATATCAACTCTCTTTGTATCTCTCTTTTACTCTTTCTTCCTCTCTATGCAATGTAAAGTGTGACTGGAAAAATCAACCAACCAACCTTTTATATTGGCTATTATTATTATATAGAGATATTTTGTAAATTTTAGTTTGATATTATAACACTGTTGTTATCTAAATTTCTTTTCAGTTTGCTTATGTGCAATTACATTATTAATGTAATATATGTAATTGTAATATGCTTTTATTTACATATGATTTTAATATTAAACCATACTTGTACATCTATAGGTCAACAGTGGCTTTTCCAATTACTACTATGATAGTTATCCACAAGAATACTATAATGGAGATGTATATTACAGTACCTTCCAGACTAGGCCAGCATCTAGCTATAAGACCCTATCTGAAAAAGATGGACAGCTGGAAAATGCTAAAGGAGATGGGTTAGCTAGTAAAGAGAGAGACTCTATTGAGAATCCTAACAAAAACACTTGTGCTGAAGAAAGTGTTTTCAACAATGATTTTGTAAGTGCAGGTGTTAAGAATTTGATTTTTAAAAAATTCTTTCTCATCAATGTCATTATCGTCATAATTATTACTATGGTTGTGGAAGTTCATCATCATTATCATCATCATCATCATCATCATCATCATCATCATCATCATCATCATCATCATCACCACCACCATCACCATCATCATCATTGCTTATATATTTCTTAACTTTCTTTTTGCTGTAACTGCAAGTCACAGAATATCAGGACTTTCAGATTACTACTTCATGAAGAGGAAATAAGCAATGAACCACTTCAGAAATTGGTGGTGGTGGTGGGTGCTTTTAATTAGGACAGTATTTGTTGTTGGGTAGCTTGTAAATAGTATTTAACAATAGGTAATTGATGAAACATGGAGGGGGAAAATCTTGTTTGATTATTGCTCCAGTGTTGAAATTGTACTGCAGTGTCAGTGAGATTAGTAATAATTGTTCAAATTTTGGCACAAGATGAGTAATTTTTGGAAGAGGGTATTTGTAAATTATATCAACCTCTGTACTTGTCTGGTACTTTATTTTATCAACCCTGAATAGATGAGAGGCAGAGCTGACCTTGGAAAGATTTAAAATCAGAAAGTAAAGAGCTGGAAAAAATGCAGCCAAGTGTTTTGTTTGATGCACTAACAATTCTGCCAGCTCACCACCTTAATCATAATAATAATAATAAAAGTAATCCTTTCTACTAAAATACAAGGCCTGAAATTTCAGGGGATGGGGCTAGCTGATTACATTGATTTCAGTACTCAATTGGTACTTATTTCATCAACACTGAAAGGATGAAAGGCAAAGTCGATCTCGGCAAAGTCAAACTCAGATTGTAATGACAGATGAAATGCTGCCAAGCATTTTGTCTGGTGTGCTAACAATTCTGACAGCTCACTACCTTAATATTAATGGTAATCGTAATTCTTTCTAATTTTGACTGAAGACCAACGATTTTGAGAGAAGGGGTAAGTTGATTACACTGATCTTGAAAGGATGAAAGGCAAAGTTGACTTTGGCAGGACTTGAACATTGAACATAAAGAGCTGGAAGGAATGCTATGAAGCATTTTATCTCATATGCTAACAATTCTGTCAACTCATCGCCTTCAAATGTTTTCAAATTTTGGCACAAGGCCAGTAACTTTGTGAGGAGAAGTTCTCACCAACCACTCATCTATCTCTAGCTTCCACATTGACTACCAAATAAGGGAGCAGGAAACCCTGTCAAAGGCTTTTCCCATGTCAACAAAAGCCAATTACAGAGGTTTGTTTTTGACTAATTCTCCTGCAGTTGCCTACCATCAGTAGTGCTTCTCCCTTCTGCAAAACCACACTGCATTTCATCTAGCCTATTCCATCTTAATAATACAAATTATCTCCCATTTTGTGGTAAGCTAAGAAGGTAGGGGGATTTATACTTCTCCCTAGATACACCACTTCATAACACCTATGATTGGGTGAGCCATTGAAAACGTTTCTATGTGGTTACTCAATTTCCTAGAAATAGTTACCAAATCTCACTCAAATTACATTCCATCATATTAGGAGTAAGACTCATAGAAATAATATATAGTCCTTATCTATTCCCGCCCCACCCACCAAAGAAAAGAATGGTCATAGCTAAACTTCATTTGACCATTAGTCTAGTTGTTCAAGTGTTCTTCTGGAGCTAAACAACAACAATACACAGACTCACCATTCTTCAGCTGAGTAACTAGCATCATATCTGCTCAGATCTTTCTGTTGTTTTATAATTGTCTTTGATAATCTAGCTGTAGTCAGGTTATTAGTTGAACAGTTGATGGAGATATAAGTAATTCAAAATAGTTGAATGAAGAAAAAATTGACTGAATTTCAGTGAATATTTGAAATTTAAAAAATAGGAGGGAAAATGGTTTTATTAACAATTTTTTTTTTTATTAAACTGTTATTGTGTGTGAATGTCATGTTGACAATCTGAAAATCAGTGTAGCTTATGTTAATGTTCTTTTATGGCCTCTCTTTCATCTTTTATCATTGTAAGCTTGCTGAAGCATGCACAATGTCTCTGTAGCAGACTTCCCAAGTTTAATGCAATTTTCACATTGGCGCTTTGTTGCAACTTCCTCTCCATGACAAAAAATCGCAGACTATAGCATATACATGATCACAAAATCTCAAATTTCACAACTTGCAAAGTAAACACAGTGATGTCACTTGGCACACTGCCTTATGAAGGTCACTGCTAGCTTTCACTGTGCATGTAACTATGTGCTACTATCTGTTGGCATGCTATAGAACTAGTCCAGTAACTTTTTGATACCATCTCATATCATCTTGTTCAATTTCTCTTAACTATAGCACTATTTTAGCTGCTGTAATGCATCATGCAGAGATGCACATTTTTCATTCCCCACATTTTTATGCTACTAGTTTCTCTTCTCCTTAAAACCATCTCCCCATGTCACCACCTTGCATTCTCAATATTATACCATACCACTATTTTATACCATCTCATATCAGTCATTGAACCCTCCCCTCACCTTTGTTCCTCTCTCTCTCTCCCTCTTTCCCTATATATTCTGCTACATGCCTTTGATCTCTGCCCTTGTAACTGAGCAACCCTCACTCTCCCTTCACACTTCACATTGTCTCCCTATTTCTTGTTTGTATGGTTTTATTACAATACTGCTTTCCACCCCACTATTTTTACACTACCACTTATTTCCTCCTCCTCTTTGACCTGCACTTATTTCCTTCCATCTTCTCACAAACTGATATTCCCGATTGATCATGTCCCTTCCTTTGTTTGCTGTTCACAACATCATCTTTATCCCTATATCTCATCCTCGGTCACTCACCTCATATTCTTGCAAACTTACTTGTTCCACTATCCCCATCCCCTCACATTCATCCTCTTGTACCTTGAGTATATGTCCTGATACCTCATCAGCACCATCTTCTCTCCTTTTCCAGCTGGGGGTGGCCATCTGTCTCCTGTAAAACACCTGTTCCTATCACACTATCATACTTTTGCTTCTCAATACCTGGGATAAACCTTCTCCCTCAATTAAGGAGACACGAAAAAGTACACAGTACATTCTGAAAAAGACTGGCATTAGTAAGGGCATTAAATGATAGGAAACATGCCAAAACAGACAGTAGACCTCTCTGATCATGTCAAACAACCCATGCCAACAATGAATACAGATGCTAAATTATGATGATGAGGACAATGACAACATATATATATATATAAACTTTTAGAAAAATTTTAATATTTGCTATAATTCAAATGGTTGTTGATTCAAGAAACTGTCCATATACCATACCATTTCGATGCTAAAGCATTAACATTAATGACAATATTACGGATTTCTGTTTCCATTCGTATAATATTCATTATATTCCTGAGTTACCCTTTTTTGATCTGAGATAAACATCATTATCATTTTGTAATAACATTGCTATAATATGAGTCTTTCATTATGCATCAAGACCTATTAATTCTCTATTCCACTGGATCATATTGTTATTGTGTTGCTTCCTTTAAATTGGTGATGGATAATTTTCATTTATTTCCTTTACAAATCATAAAAGATTACAATTTCAACTTAATTGAGTGTAGTCAGTTGGTTTAAGCACCAACATTATTTTGGTGTCCATGCCATTAAAGAAAATAATAATGTCATTAAACTAGAGTGTCTATGCCATTAATAAAAAAAATATATAATGTCATTAAACTTTGCGATAATTATAACATTTTGGTTTGCATGTATGAATATTTGATTTTTCCAGTTGGAGGTATTCTTGAAAAACATATGTGATGGAAATTGCTAATAAGAGTATAAAGGATGTTAACAAAAATGCTAAAATAACAGAACGAGAAAATTATAGTTATCACATCCCAAATACTATACAAGTTTAATTACTTTTAATATACACAATATGTTGTGGTCAATGAGTCACTCATTGTTCTACATTGTTATTGTCTACAATAAATACTCTATTTAATTTCACAAATGGTGCGTGCGCACACACACACACACACACACACACACACACACACACACACACGCACACACACACACACACACACACACACACACACATATATATCAAAACCATCATGGTATCTATGAATATTGATTAATAGGTATATACTGATATTAATAAAGTAGTATTGAGGTAAAAGAACATTCTAATTATATATTAAAAAAATTATATTCTAAGGAGTTTTTTTTATATATGCAGTAAATATATCAGTATAGTTTTATATACGCTAAGTATGAATTAATAGAGATACAAAGACTTGCTTAATTTATTTATGAATAAATAAAGGCTAGTTATTAATTAATAAAGAAATGAAATAAAATAATCAATTAGGGCAGAATACCATAGAAATAAAATAGCTTAATTACCAATGCTATGGTAAAATATATTTAGCCTATTAACACCAATAGAGAAGATTTATATAGAAAATGTATAATGATTTAAAATATATTGGACTAAAAATTTAAAATTTAACTTGTATAGGCGTAGGAGTGACTGTGTGGTCAGTAGCTTGCTTACCAACCACATGGTTCCGGGTTCAGTCTCACTGCGTGGCACCTTGGGCAAGTGTCTTCTACTATAGCCTTGGGCCGACCAAAGCCTTGTGAGTGGATTTGGTAGAGGGAAACTGAAAGAAGCCTGTCGTATATGTGTGTATATATATATATATGTATGAGTGTGTATATGTTTGCGTGTCTGTGTTTGTCTCCCCAACATCGCTTGACAACCGATGCTGGTGTGTTTACGTCCCCGTAACTTAGCGGTTTGGCAAAAGAGACCGATAGAATAAGTACTAGGCTTCCAAAGAATAAGTCCTGGGGTCGATTTGCTCGACTAAAAGTGGTGCTCCAGCATGGCCACAGTCAAGTGACTGAAACAAGTAAAAGAGTAAAGAGCTAATACCAATAAAAGACTGATGTCTGGTATCAGTTAAAAGAATATTTAAGTTATGGAACATTCAAAATTTTACATTAATCTTTCCATATATAAATTGAGGGATTATTTTATAGGTTTAAGAATTAAAGAAGTTATTAAAAAATTTTTTTTTTACTCCTTACATGGAATTTATAGTTTCTTAGTAATACTAGGATAAGGAGGGTAGAGCCATTTATGAAAGAGAAAAATCAAGTAATCTAAAAAGATTATTTCAAAACAGAGTTTTGTACAGAGTTAAAATTCAGGGTAATCAAGAAGATTATTAAGAATGAAATTTTAACAAAATGATAAAAAACTTCTATGAATATAAAGAGTATATACCAAAATATTTTCTTACCACAATGGAGGGAGGAAAATGAAATAGTTTAATATTTACTTACTTATTACCTATCTAATATTAACTTATAATATGGTTACTATAAAGATTGATCACTTCAATAAAGAAGATTTTTTAGAAAATATGTAATAATTCAAGTATCTAAAAACTAAAATTGTTTATTTACTTAATTAGCTTGTATGTATACTGACTGCAACCCAATATTAACTAAAAGTATTGATAAGTATTGAGCAAACTACTCAGATAATCTATCACCATGGAGATATGCTTGCATATTTGTTTCAAGCTTCAGTGCTTTTATACAGTGCCAGCTTTTGTTCCCATTGGAATAACTGGAATGGTTTGTCTAAAATCATCAGATAGAACAACTGTCACACCTTCTGTTGGAGAAACATTATTTTGAATATCTCACAATGACCTGTCAACAGCTTCAAAGGCTCTCTTATGTGCCATTGTACATTCATCTCATATTATCATTTGGTATTTTCTGAGAATTTCAGCTATTTCTGAATTCTTGCTGATATTGCACACAGGACTTTCATTAGACTACATATCCAATGGAAGTTTGAAAATTGAATAGGCTGAACAGCCTCCAGGTAGAAGGGTTGCAGCAATGCCTGATGATTCAACTGCAGTGGCAATTTTTCTTTGCTGTCTAACATTTACCAAAAGTAGTTTTATAATAAATGTCTTTCCATTTCCTCCTGGTGCATCTAGAAAGAATATTCTACCCTTCTCATGTCTAATGTTGTCAACTGCTTTGTACGCTTTTCTTTGATTTTCATAATTTTCTTTCACATATTTTGCCAACTCATCAATATTGTAGTTTGTTTCTGTGAGTCTGTTTTCATTGCCACGAGTAATTTTAGGGAGTCCGTAAGTCTGAAATACTTTTCCTCCAATAGCAAGGAGTTTGTCTTCTATGTTGATCAATGCACTATTGTACATCTCATTATAACCCAAAGCAATATCAGGAAATTTCTGTTGTAGTTGATGCATATAATCTTCAGACAGTTCATCTTTATACTTTACCTATAAGCCATTTCAATCACCATTTTCACAGTTTTGTAATATAATTGCAAACAGGGAGCAAAAACTATTTGCAATATGTGATACAGAAGCACTCAGAAAGTGCCTTGCCCCATTGAGTCATCTTCCAGTAATCCAAACTTCTCCATTCACATAAATTAAAGGGTATTGGGGAACATCATAAAAGCAATGTGTTTCGTTTATTTTCTGTAATTGATTATCTCTCCCATGAAGGATTATGTCATGCTTACCATGCTTTTCTCCAGATATTACAATAGCAATTTCATTACATTCAGGTGCATTATAGCAGCATGAATGCTCTCCTGATAGTATCTTGTCAGCATTTATCACTACTTTGAGTTCTTCTACAGGTGCATTTTCTTAGGCATATTTGAAACTTCTCTAGCTGTTTCTTGTATGTAACATATCTTGTAATTGTAATAGGATTTAGTGCTTGGATTTTCATATCACAAATGAAATACAATTATAAATATTTTGGTTCTTCTTCTGAAAGTGGCTGAAGTGGCCCAATTCAATGGTACACTTGTCCTAGGATCTTGAAAGTGGGTATAAAGCCACCTTCATGGATGACATTTGCACCAAATGATGTCATTTGGAATACATTATTGTACTTCTATATATTTTGAAGTAAATGTCCTGATTCAGTAGTTGCAGTTCCCTCAAGGGTTCTGATAGTTCAGTTAATAGCTTCAACTTAATCTTTCCATTTGAACGGCACAATCCAAGTGATTCACCTTTCCATTTTAGCACCACAGTTTTGACAAATCTTGTTCATTGAAAATATTTGTATTAAAGGTTCTGAGGCATAGTCTTGACGTGGATAGTAACTAAAAGCAGCAAAGTTCCACTTGGAAAAGTTTTTAAATCATAAACTTTTGGTTCTTGCTCTCTGTTCAGATAGCTTTTGAGTTGTTTGAGCTTCAGTTTCATCATACCGATTGTAAGCTGCTCTATTTCTCTCCATTTGGTATCTTGATGATTTTCATACAGTTGTTTCCTTTTGGCGAAAAGTTGCTTTCATTGTCCTATCATCAGTAAGTCTTTTTCATCTTTGTTCTTCTGAATCATTTTCCCTATATCCTACTGTTCTTTACCTTTGTTTCTGGAGTCTCTCTTGTTGCTGCTCTTCACTTTCATTTTCCCTTTTTAGCTGCATTGCCCTAGCTTTATGAGACTTTCTTCCAAATGAAGGTCTATTCTTTGGTGGCATTTTTTGCTTGCAGTTTCCAATGTCACTATTTACAAATTCAAAATTCTTCTATACAAAACTTCACAAAATGAAAATAATATTACTTCAAATTGTAGCACATGTAATATGAATATATGTAGAGAAACAATGATATCATTTGGCTGCTAGCTACAGCAGTGTGAAAATATAGGTGGGACATTAGTGATTGTTATGTTAGAATTAGTTTTCGAAAATAAAAATGATAATGTTTATTTTCATAATGATATTTATATATATATATATATATATAAGGAAAATAAGACAAGGTAGAAAATGCTCAAATAATTTTATCATGAAATACATTTTGTACTGATTTCAGTCTTTTCGACTTTTTCAACTAAGAGTAAAACAGGAAAAGCAATTAAATCAAAGAAAACATTAAATGAAATCAATTGCAGCGTGGAAGGTGTTTATAAGCCATTTAAGAAACACACAAAAGCCATTAGATTCATTTCAACATTTAAATTTAATTTGCCAAAATATTTTCGTCACTTTGAGACCACAACCTGTTCACTGACAAAATTCCATGCTGCATCTGCTAATGTAACAGTTAGTTCATGATATATATGTACGCGTGTGTGTGTGTACATGTATGTGCATATGCATGTGTACATGCGTATGCATGCCTATACGCATGTATGTATGTACGTGAGTATTTAGGTAAGTGTGTAGACGTGTCTGTGTGTGTGTGTGTACATGTGTATGTACATGTACTGATATGTGTCTGTACAAGTTATATACAAGACTGTTACTTTGTTGAAGTTTGTATACATGCATATACATACATATTCATATACATATATATAGATACACACACGTGTGTGCGTTTGTCCCTCTCTCTCTCAGTGACTTGTCTCAGCATTGCATCAGTGGAATGTGTGGATAAGATGTTTAACTTAAGTCTCCCTAAGGAGCCTTTGTGGTAATCTACAGCATGCTGATAGAAGATGGAGTTTGGTTTCTTTTCAATGTAGTTGTCTAGGGGCTTTTTGAACCTATCATTGATACTCCTAGCAGTCTCACCAACGTATGACTGGGTTAGTCGTGCAAGCTCCTTCTTGGCACTTAATCTGGTATACAGTGCTCTTGGTTTTGCAGTTCACATGTGGGTTTGTAGAACATACTGCACAATTATTTTGATACGTGATTCTATCAAATGGATATGATCTACATAATACAGATTTGATAGTCCTACCAGTCTTTTCTACAACTTTGATCTTAAGGCCAGTTGTGCGCAGGATTTTCTTGAATGCTTACTTAGTTCGTTCTTAGGTGTGGCGTCAACAAACATTACACTGTGAAATTTCTTATCATACCAAGTATTGTTTTTATTTCTTTTGTTGGTGTCCCTCTCTAACCTATTCCAGAACTTGTTGTGGTATAGGGGGCATATACCGTTTTCATCATCTCTTAGAATGCGTTCGAATCTTGTTTTTGCTCCTTTGTACACTCTGATTTGTGTATCCAGAACATTGCATTCGGAATATATAGTGCTGGATGTGTTGTTGTCGTTCTTGTGGTTGGCATAGTAGGGATACACTCCTCATTACTCTAACTAAGTCTGCCACGAGGATGTTGATCTTTGTAGTACTTGACATCGCTGAGTCACTACGGATTACCAGTGGATTAAATGAAATGTTTTTCAAATATTTCCATAGTCTTCAAATAGGTAGGACTTCCACTTTTTCTGCCTCTCGCTCTTTTCCTTTGTGAAAGCTCGGTAGATAGTAGCAGATCTGGAAAAATAGTGTTTATGGGTGCAAAAAAGTGTTGGTTCTGAAGTATGGTGATTTTAAACAGCCAAGGAAGGAGATGGAGAAGAAGGAAAAGAAGAGAAAGAAAAAGAGGTAGAGGAAGGAGTAGGAAAAGAAGAGGGAGAAGAAGAAAGAAAGAAAAGAAAAAAACAGGAGTGGTATGACAGTAATAGAGGCTGTTTGTGGAATCATCTTTAATGGTCAAGTGACCTGTTGTGGTTGTAGCAGTAGTGATAGGAACTGTTCTTAATATATCTATTGTTTTTAATATTTGCATGGGTGTTATTCTAAGATCCTTGTAGTAGTGTTATCTATGGTGGAAGCATTCAAAAGAGGCTTATATTTTGCGATAAAATTTGATTCTTGCTAATGCATTGATTATAGGTTGCATTGTCCCTGAATTTATCGAGGGGAAAAATTCTAAAGTTGGGTTATTCATTAGTGGCGCAAATATGTTGACTTAATGCTATTTTTTTGTATTCCCATATTTTAATCTGGGATCTATGTATGGTCATCCTCTGACATAGACTGTTTTTAGTTTGACCAATGTATTGCTCTCAACACATATATTCATCATCATCATCATCATCATCATCGTTTAACGTCCGCTTTCCATGCTAGCATGGGTTGGACGATTTGACTGAGGACTGGTGAAACCGGATGGCAACACCAGGCTCCAGTCTGATTTGGCAATTGTTTTCACTGTAAAATGTTGACCTTTTTGAAGGAGAACTCCGATCCCTCAATTAGGTTGACGCATATACCACAATTAGGTCTTCTGCATTTTTTTACTGTCAGTTTCAGTGTTGTTGACGAGTGTACTTGGGCTTGTGTTAGAAGACTTTTCATTGACTTGGGTTGTCTTTTGCTCTATATGATGGTGTGCGTTAGGAGGATTTGATTCGTTCTATGGGTCCCTTTTAGTAAAAGAATGTTCTAGAGGATAGTGTTGAAGGCCTTATTGTTTAGGGGGTTGTGTGTGGATATGTATGGTAGGGTTTTTGGTTGTAAATGCTTCTTTAGTTTGGGATGTCTGAGTTCGTGGATGTTAAGTTTTTGGGCATGTTAAAAACCTATGTCAATTAGTGATGGTAGGTAATTCCTGCTGATGAGTTGCCAGTGCCCCTGGACTGGCTCTTGTGCGGGTGGCACATAAAAGACACCATTTCGAGCGTGGCCATTTTCGTGCGGGTGACACGTAAAAGCACCCACTACACTCTCTGAGTGGTTGGCGTTAGGAAGGGCATCCAGCTGTAGAAACTCTGCCAAATTGGATTGGAGCCTGGTGTTGCCATCCGGTTTCACCAGTCCTCAGTCAAATCGTCCAACCCATGCTAGCATGGAAAGCGGACGTTAAACGACGACGACGGACGTTAAACGACGACGACGGACGTTAAACGACGAGTGTATCTTTTAGTTCATGTAGTCATGTGTCCTTGGTGCTTGTATCAGATACTATAGTTTTAGCGAGGTTGAAGGAGATATTCATTCTAGTGTGTCCGGGGTGGCATGAGTTAAATGGTATACATTGTTTGGAGTCCATGGGCTTATAGTATATGTCTCTTTCTATTTTGCTGTTGGATTTCTTAATGAGGATGTTGAGGAATGGAAGTTGTTGATGGTTATATTCCATCATAAATTGAATGTTTATGTCAAGTTCATTTAGAAGTGCTTCAAATTTTTTAAGTCTCTCTATACTTTCATGCCAAAGAATGAAGCAGTCATTTAGATATCTCTTCCAGTTATTTTCTATGTACAGGGAGAATGGGTTTTCATATTTTTCTAGTACCTTAAGATAAAGAATGAGTTCTAGGTACCCCATGACTAGGTTAGCAAAGGAGGGGGGACATTCTCATACCCATCACAGTTGTCGATTTCTGTTGATAGAAGTTGTCATTGAATACAAAGAAGTTATTCTCTAAGATGAATTTTAGCCCTTTCATTACGAATTCTTTTTTGATGTGATGTGGCAGTTCATTGGTGTAATTCTCTAACCAGAATTGGATTGCCTCCATTCCTAAGCTAAGCGGGATGTTAGAATAGAGATTGACTACATCGAAGAATACTAGTAGGCTTTTTTTTTATTTATATATGTGTGACTATGCTACTATGCATGTATATATATATATGTATGTGTGTGTGTGTATATAAATATGTGTGTGTGTATATATATATATATACATATATATATATGGGAGATTATACAAAAAATAACAACAGACGAGGACAGGTGGTGTAAATAACAAAAGTATATATTAGTATGACGCTCGGGAATACGGAAAGTCTTTGACGTTTCGAGCTACGCTCTTCAACAGAAAGAATACGGAGACAAGGAGAAAAACACGGAGAAAAAAAATTGAATAGTGTTCAGTCAACGGTCAATCATAATAATGGCCGATCATAACAATGGCTGACTGACCGGAAGTTAGAAATTCTTATTTCAGGAGAGCTAAGAAAGGGGGAGATAACGAACGGTGATCGGGAACGAGGGGCTGTGTGTGGGAGGTAGACTGCTGGTGATCTTGACGTACATATATATATATGAGTATGTATGTGTGGAGATATATATATATATGCATGTATATATCTATGTAAGTATGTGGATGTATATGTGTGTATATATGTATGTATATGCATATATACCCACCTACCTGTGTATAAGTATCTAATGAGTGCGTATACGTGTACATATGTGTGTATGTGTATGTAGGAATGTAGACGCATGTGTGTGGGTGTATGTATATATGTGTATGCATATATATATATATATATATATATATATATATATATATATATAGATAATAATAATAAATGGAGCAAAACGCATGTCAATAAAAGTTCCTTTAATTCCTACACATGTTTCAAAATAAATGAGAGCTCTTTCACAAAGAAGAAAGAGCTGTTGGGGTTCCTCATATATTTCTCTTCAGGGAGTTCATAATAAAACATATAATAGCAAGACAAAAACGAAATGATGAGGTAACTTACGAGCAGAGATGTTACATGGTCAGTGACCGTTAGAACGCTTGTTTACATAGAGATATAAAGGGAGGGGGTTGTAAACGTGATGCTAAAGGTTAAACTCAGAGAGTTATTTGTCGTTCTGTTAAATTTGAAAGTGCTAATTGTTGAGTCAAAAAGGAGGAAGGGAGGGAACTAAGGTAGTACATCATATAAGGGAAGCTAATAACATAACATATTTATATGTAGCGAAGAAAGTGAATAAAAATAAAAATAAATGAAACATCGTAGTCTAGTGAAGGTTTGTATATGTGTGTGCGTGCGGGCACATACATGTTTACAAATATGTGTGCACACGCACACACAAATATATATATATATATATACATATGTATACATACACATATACACACATACACCCACACACATACACACACACACACACACACACAAACCTTCACATATACATATGCACACACACGCACACCTATACATACATATGTATACATGTATATACATACACACATATACATGCATATATATATATATATATATATATATATATATATATATATATATATATATATATACACATATATATATACACACATACATACATACACCCCCACCCCTACACACACTCAGACATACACACGTATGCATATATATATACATATACATACACATGTGTTTTGTTTAAGATTATAAAAAATATTAAGATTGATAACATACAGATTTGAAGCGAAGAACATAAACATGATAAATGAAACACCATTACCCTGTTATATATTAATATACTTATGTTAGCGCTAATCAATGTAAAAACGAAGTACAGGGTGTTTTGTTGAGAAATGATAATAATAATAACAATATACATACTAATAAGGAGAAGGTCAGATATAAGGCAAAGCAGCTAGTGATACAAAGTAGCCGAAGCAGTAATTACTAGGAAGGAAAATATTAATCAACTATAGAAGGGGAAAAGGCAAGTTGTGGTGGATGTAGAAGTAGATATTATTCAGAGGACATTTAGTTAAAAAAAAAAAGGGCGGGGGTTAAAAAAAATTATAATATTGATAACTATAATAATAATAATGCTTAAAGCCTAACCTAGTAGGAATGATGGAGCTAACGGTAATAAAAGAAGGTATGTTTCTTGAAGTGCTGACAGCGGTATGCCCTCTGAGTTATTTGGTTAACTAGGCGATTCTTGGAGAACAGGATATAAAAAAGCTCCAAGTTACAAAGAGGGCAGAATTCCCTACCCTTGTCATAGGGAACTGAGGTGGCCAGTATGGACCATTCCAAAGAGAATTGCTTATTGCAATCCTTCAGTTCCCAAATAAATTTACTTAGGCCGGTAGTGCTAGCTTTATTTCTATCCCTAAACGACGAATAATGATTCGAGATTCTCTTGGATACCTGTGTCGATGAACTATCTACGTAATATGAGACATCAGCGTTAGATGTTACCTTGCATTGATACACTACATTTTTGGTCCTTGAATTCGCACTAAAAAACCTGATTCTATTAGGATTTAATTCCGAGATGTTAATCTTATTGCTAATCTTACTAATGTTACAGATATTTTTATGATTCACAATATTGGACATACTACCTATACTAATATCTGAATGACTAATGCCATTATTTGTGTGCGTTAAATTGTTGGAGTAATTATTATTGTTACAGGTATGAACATTACTAATATTACTATTATATCTAGGATGGCCGTCTAGAGAAGAATCCAAAAACCTGAGATTATGGGAAGATATAATCTGTAACAAATTTTTAGTGTTCGAAAACCCAAATCTAACCTTATGCGAATTGATAATTGGGTAATAGTGGGAACCTTTAGGGAAGTTCCTACTCACCGTGTCTTGGAACTGCCGGACCAAATCTGATTTAACCTGCTTCCCAAACGGGAGATATTCTTATTATTATCAACAGATATTCTTATTATTATCAACAGATCTAGATGCAGTATTAGAGTGGTTAAATAAGCAAGGATTTTTGAATTTATTAAAGTATTTAGGGCCAGTTGGGACACCTCTCTTATGTGAGTTAAGAGGATGACCCACTTTCTCAGTAAATTGAGAAGAATGGGAAAGAATAGAAATGGGTTCATCTACGCTAGTAAAGGGGGTATCATGTTGTGTAGAAGGAGAAAGATCACTAGAAGAGTTGATGTACCCTACCTTTTCTTTATAGCCAGCCCTTAATAAGGCTGAATTATAGAAGTCAGCCTCCTTATTGAAAATTTGGGAGTTAGAAGAAAGTTTGGAAAGCCTAATTGAGATATTCCTAACCAAATTACTGGTTATATGTCTTGGATGGTTACTAAAGGGGCTTATGTACTTGAGATTAGTTGAGGGTTTATGGAATGGGAAATGAGTATTACTATGTAAGTCTAAGGTAACGTCCAGAAAGTTTGCTACAGAGACCTCATCCTCAAAAACAATGCCAAATTTTGGATTTTGTCCCTAATATTATATATATATATATATATATATATATATATATATATATATATATATATATATAATATTAGGGACAAAATCCAAAATTACAGGTAAAAAATAATTAAAATCAATTTATAAAAAATTAAAACTATATATTTATATATATATATATACATTTGGTGATTGTCTACTCCTTATGCAGAGTTTGACCACCTCCTGTACCTACACCTTAGAACCATCATGGCATCTGATGTGGCTTTTTAAACCAGATAGTGTTTAGAAAAGTATGTATACACTACCTCATCGATGAAATACAGAGACCTTCTCTTTGTGGCTGGCGACTTCAATGGGCATGTTGGACAACATGCAGGGGGCTTCCATGGTGTACATGGAGGCTATAGCTTTGGTTCCCGCAATGAGGAGAGAACCAGGCTACTGAATTTCTGCGATGCAAATGATCTTATGGTTTGGAATACTAACTTCAGGAAACCTGCCAGTCACCTATTCACCTTCCGATCTGGTGGTCACACTAATCAAATTGATTACATCCTTGTCTGGAAATGGGAAAGATGGCTACTTATGAATGCCAAAACCTTCCCAGGTGAAGAATGCAACGTAGATTAGTAGTTAGCCACTTCATAATCAGAGAGAAAGCATGATGGTAACGTGGTGGTGGAACAATGTAGTTGACAGGGTCATTAGGGGAAAGAAACAAGCATGGAAGGACTGGAAGAACAGTGGTAGCAGGAAATTGTCTCTGATTGCCTGAAGGGAAGCTAGGAGACAGGTTTACTTAGCCAGAGGGGAAACAGATAAGAAAAAATTTGCCAATGTTCTGCATAGTGAGGACCAAAGGCTTGAAGTGTTTCATGTTTTAAGACAGTGTGTGAGAGAGTATCATGATGTCATAGGAGAGAAATGTGTCCACATGGATGATTGCTCACTTGCATTTAATGAGGCTGCAAAGAGACAGACTTGGAGACGCTACTATGAAAGGTTGCTAAATGAAGAGAATGAATAGGAGAAAGAGAGTCTGCTGAATGTCAATCCAACAGAGGGACCAGCTGTCCAAATTAACAGTACCTTGGTAGATAAAGCAATTAAGAGTATGAAGACACGGAAACGTCCTGGCCCATCAGGAATCCCCGCAGAGATGGTTAAGATATTTGGCAGTGTCGGTTATAGTCTAGCCACCTGTATAGTCAATCAGGTGGTACATGAAGGAGTCATACCCAATGACTGGTGTAGCAGCACCATAGTCAACTGCTACAAAGGTAAAGGTGATGCATTAGATACGAATAATTACAGAGGTGTCAAGTTGTTGGATCAGGTAATGAAAGTCATGGAGAGGGTCATAGCCCAACTAATTAGGGAGTGAATCAATTTAGATGAGATGCAGTTTGAGTTTGTGCCAAGGAAAAGCACCACTGATGCTATATTTCTGGTAAGACAGCTGCAGGAGAAATAAATAACCAAAGATAAACCTCTGTACTTGACTTTCGTTGACATGGAAAAAACCTTTAACAGGCCTCCCGCTCCCTTATCTGGTGGTCAATACGGAAATTAGGGATACATGAATGGCTACTGAGAGTTGTACAAGCCATGTACAGAGATGCTGTCAGTAAGGTGAGGGTTAGCAACAAGTACAGTGAAGAATTCTTGGTAGGGGTAGGGGTCCACCAAGGATCAGTCCTCAGCCCCCTCTTATTCTTCATAGTCGTCCAAGCAATAACAAAGGAATTCAAGACAGGATGCCCCTGGAAGCTTCTCTATGCTAATGACCTCCCTTGTTCTAATAGCTGAGTCACAATTAGAACTAGAGGGAAAGTTTCAGGTGTGAAACCAAGGTCTAGAATTGAAGGGCCTTAGAGTCAATCTAGCGAAAACCAAAGTCTTAATAAGTAGGAAGGCAGACAAACCACAAATCGCTTCAGGTAGATGGCCCTGCTCGATCTGTAGAAAAGGTGTAGATAGGAACTCCATATGATGTACCCGGTGTAAGCTATGGACACATAAGAGGTGCAGCAATATGAACGGCTAACTAGGAAGATAGTTTTTGTGTGTGGTAAATGCTCAGGGACAATAAACACTGAAAATTTGTAGAAAACAGCTTCTATCACTTTCCAGGGGAAAAAACTGCAAGTAGTTGATAGCTTCTGTTACCTAGGTGACCAAGTCAGTAGCTGGGGTGGATGCTCTGAGAGTGTAGCTGCTAGAATAAGAATAGCCTGGGCAAAGTTCAGAGAACTCCTACTTCTGCTGGTGACAAAGTGCCTCTCACTCAGAGTAAAAGGTAGACAGTATGAGGCATGTGTGCAAACAGCCATGCTACATGGCAGTAACATGGGCTGTGACTGCTGAGGACATGTGTAAGCTTGCAAGGAATGAAGCTACTATGCTCCACTGGATGTGTAATGTCAGTATGCATACTCGACAGAGTGTAAGTGCCTTGAGAGAAAAATTGGACCTAAGAAGCATCAGATGTGGTGTGCAAGAGAGACAACTGTGCTGGTATGGTCATGTGTTGCTTATCGATGAGAACAGCTGTGTGAAAAAGTGTCACACCCTAACAGTTGAGGGAACCTGTGGAAGAGGTAGACCCAGGAAGACCTGGGATGAGGTGGTGAAGCACGACCTTCGAACGTTGGGCCTCACCAAGGCAATGACAAATGACGGAGACCTTTGGAGATACACTGTGCTTGAGAAGACCTGGCAAGCCAAGTGAGACCATAACTGGCCTATGCCAGTGAAGCATAACCAGCCCCTACAATCATTGGGCAATAAACTGTACCTTACAATCATTGGGCAATAAACTACAGTTGTGAAGACCTGTTGAGGCAAGTGAAGTCATTGTTGTGGCCGATAACAATACTGCCTGATTGGCTCCTGTGCTGGTGGCATGTAAAAAATCACAATTTGAGCATGGTCAATGCCAGTGCTACCTGACTGATCTCATGCAACAAAAATTTGTATGAAAATATTTGAGGAAAAATTTATCAGGAAAAAAATATACTGCAAAAAATTGGATTTAAGTATAATTAACTTTTGTATTTTAAAAACAAACTATATTTTAATTAAGCTTAAATGACAGAGCTCAATTTGAGGAATTTCATTGTATCAATCTCATGCAATGAAGTTTTAAAAGAAAAAAGTAATGAGTGTTTGTTTCTCAAATTTGAGGGTGATAATATAGTTCTATACTTTTTTATGAATATAGTTCTAGGGGACTTTTAATATATGTCACTGGCATCATTGAGGTAAGGAAAAAATTATAAATGCCACTGCTGGTTGACACATTTGACATACTATTTATTAGCATAATAGCATAGCTTAGAGAAAACAGGGATTACATGGAAAAATGGAGCACGAGTAATAATATTCTTAGGATTATAAACCTGGAAAAGTACAGAACAAGTTATTACACTTGGAAAAGTTCAAGAAAAGTTATTAGATCTGGTAAAGTACAGAACAAGAAAATTGTTACTTAAAATATTGCAGTGAAGGATAAAATTGGAATATTAAAAATTATTTGATTTTAATTTACAAAGTAACATTATAATTAAAAAAGGTACCATCTGTTGTATTCCTCTCAGTGGACTCGCAGAGAAAACACGAGTTGTACTATTTAGTTATCACATTTATTTATTAACTATAAACAAAGAACGCACTCACCAAATTGTTAGTTATCAAGAAACAAGAATGTTGTCCTCGCCATATATATCAATAACATTCAACCTCGACAGTCACACAAAATAACAACGAAACAGGGACTCCAGACGAACAACATTGAAATATGGGACTTCAGATGAACAACAAACAAATCTAACAGTCCATATAACACCATCATTTTGTTAAAATATTGACACACTAGAATACTTAAAAAAAGAGAATCAGAAGTACCAGTATAGCTAAAGTTTTATGCAAAGTAGAATAGTATATATGGTATATATTTTATTTCATCCCTTCACCTCTTCTCCTCGTTTTTGTTTACTTTAAGGAGATCATAACAAATTGACGAACATATGCAAATTGAAATTAAATACAGACAAAAATATTAAAGGGAAAAGAATTAGCATTTTAATAATCGTAAATAATAATATAATGTAAATTAAATATACACCATTTTATGAGAAACAAACATTAATGTTTATTAAGTAATGTTATAAAGTTTAATAAAGGGCTCAAATATATATATTTTTTGCATATTTGTTATCTCCAACATCTAAAATGTAGGTATCTGATGAAATTGTTTAAAAAAAATGCATATTTCAAGGAGAGGTATGAAATTGCATTAACCTCATATATGTGTGTGTGTGTATATATATGTATATACGTGTGTACATATATGTATATATATATATATGTGTATATATATATGAGGCAAGTGAAATCGAAACCGAGTTAGATTGGACACTAAACTCCACTTGCGAAGACCTGTTGAGGCAAGTGAAATCGAAATCGAGTTAAATTCGACGACTGGCACCTATGCCAACGTCGTCTCAATTGAAATCAAAATCGAGTAAATTGGACACTAAACTCCATTTATGAAGACCTGTTGAGGCAAGTGAAATCGTAATCGAGTTAAATTCGACGACTGGCACCCATGCCAACGTCGTCTCCTTCATTGAATACGAAACTCAGCTTGCGAAGACTTATTGGTGAAAGCGAAATCGCGAAGGCACCTGTGCCCAGCGTCGCCTTTCTGGCACTTGTGCCCGCGGCATGTGTAAGGACTTTCGAGCGAGATTGTTGCCAGTACCCCTGGACTGGCTCTTGTGCGGGTGGCACATAAAATACACCATTTTGAGCGTGGCCGTTGCCAGTACCGCCCGACTGACCTTCGTGCCGGTGGCATGTAAAAGCACCCACTACACTCTCTGAGTGGTCGGCGTTAAGAAGAGCATCCAGCTGTAGAAACTCTGCCAATTGGAAATATGCTGTGCGTGAGAAGACCCGGCAAGCCAAGTGAGACCTAAATCTTAGGCCTCAGCCAGTTCACTTATGCATACCTTCCTTCCTTCATTGGACACTAAACTCCACTTGCGAAGACCTGTTGAGGCAAGGTAAATCGAAATCTAGTTAAATTTGACGTCTGGCACCCATGCCAACGTTGTCTCCCTCATTGGACACGAAACTCAGCTTGCGAAGACTTATTGGGGCAAGCGAAAGCGAAATTGTGATGGCACCTGTGCCCAGCGTCGCCTCTCTGGCACTTGTGCCCGCGGCATGTGTAAGGACTTTTGTGCGAGATCGCTGCCAGTGCCCCTGGACTGGCTCTTGTGCAGGTGGCACATAAAATACACCATTTTGAGCGTCGCCATTCTCAGTACAGCCTGACTGTCCTTCACCTGTCCTCAGTCAAATCGTCCAACCCATGCTAGCATGGAAAGCGGACGTTAAACGACGATGATGATGTATATATATATATATATATATAATACAAATGATATATGAGCATATGCATGTATACATACATATATGTACATACCTACATCTACATGTATATATAGATGCATATTTGGGTACAGGATGTCAAAAAACACAGACAAAAAAGGAACGGGAACATAAACAAAGCATAAAAAACGGACTTTTTTTTACGGACAACAGAATGAACACATAGGAAAACAAACAATCCACTCATGGAACTTTTCCTTCATCAGCTGCCTCTATTCTAAACTAGGTGTTTCGAAGATGAGGCAGAACTTGCTCTTAGAATAGCTCTTCCCACGAAGTGGATTAACCTACTAAGCAGAGGATTCCAAAGTAGCAAACAAAAACCAAGACAGGAAAAATTAAACAGTGAGAACAACGTTAAGGGCCGTTAAGCTGAACGAGATGAGATACTGAATGCAGTGATGTGATGAACTTGAGCAGAGAGAGGGAGCAGTTCGTCTTGACTTTATGCTGGCCGAAGGGAGAAAGGAAGAGGTGATCACAGGTCACATGTGATCAACGAGGAGTGGTAGAGAGGAAAAGGGAGGTAGAATAAGAGAGAGATGTATAGCAGTGAAGGGGAGAAGCAAGGACAACTGAAGGAAGCAGAACGAGAAGGGGAGATAGGTAAGAAGAAAGATAGATAGATAGATAGACAGAAAGATAGAGTGCGCATCAGAAATATAAAGTTAAAACTTACTTGCAAATGGACGCGTAGCGTTCGATAATATAATAATACAAATGATATATGAGCTTATGCATGTATACATACATATATGTACACACCTAATATATATATAAATATATGTACCGGAGTAAGCACATAGAATGTGCAACAAGGTGGAAAAAAGAGTACTCAAATACCAGAGATAGAGTAATATGCTTTATTTAAAAGCAGCAGAAATATAACAAAAGACTGTTACTCTGAGTTAACAACATACTTAACATACATCCCAGCATTCAATTCACTATGGAATAAAGCAAACATCATCTCCCTTTTCTTGATCTCTTAATTATAAAAACACCTAATAACCAAATCACAACCGACATCTACCACAAACCTACAAACTCACAACAATACCTCCCTTTTAGCTCATGCCACCCAAAACACACCAAGATAAATATCCCCTTTAATTTAGCTAAAAGAATTTGCACCATTGTCTCTGACCCAACCACTCAAGAAATACGCTTACAAGACCTCAAAAAAACACTATTACAACGCCAATATCCCTCCACACTCATAGATCTTGGAATAAAACGTGCCAAGGAACTTGACAAAAACACACTAAAAACCAACCAACACAATAACACACCCAACCCCAAAATACTTCCATACATCTCCACCCACAACCCCAAAAACATCGAAGCATACACCACAATCAAACAAAACCTCCCCTTACTCACCACAGACCCGAAAATGAACAATATCATCAATACACACAAAGTCCTTAAATGCAAAAGGCAACACAAATCTTTGAAAAAACTCTTAACCAATGCCAAACTACATACACCACTTCCACCCCCCCATCAGTTAAAAAATGTGCACGCCCTAGTTGTGGTACCTGCCCCTACCTACTTGAAGGCTCTGAATTTACCTTCAAACGAGGAACAAAGTTTAAAATCAAAACCAATTTCTCTTGTTCCTCTGGGAACCTCATTTATGTCCTCACTTGCGCAGGTTGCCAAAACCGCTATATCGGACAGACGAGTCTCCCGTTGCGTAGAAGAGTAGCAGTCCATAAAGAACAAATAAATCTCCCTCAATACCGCCAAATTCCACTCAGTGACCACATAGACTCTTGCGCCAGAAACAAAAAACCCTAAATTCCTTATATTCACTTTCTATCAATGTAAAGACAGAATCTCCACAC